>NW_028168775.1:0-37000 GCF_964237585.1 Gallinula chloropus
CCCCCTGGGGGCCCTTCAGGCCAGCTAGGTCTTTGTGTCCTGGCTCCTTCGGTTTGGGAGCTGTTGCTGCAGTTGGGCATGTTGGCCGGAGAGTGCTTCTCGGGCCGCGAACTGCAACCTTGCAGGATTCTCCCAGGTTCCCGGCCCAACGAAAGCCCCCAGACCCAAATGGAGAGGGGCTGCTTGGGGCCCCCCTGGAGGCCCTTCAGGCCAGCTAGGTCTTTGGGTCCTGGCTCCTTCGGTTTGGGAGCTGTTGCTGCAGTTGGGCATGTTGGCCGGAGAGTGCTTCTCGGGCCGCGAACTGCAACCTTGCAGGATTCTCCCAGGTTCCCGGCCCAACGAAAGCCCCCAGACCCAAATTGAGAGGGGCTGCTTGGGGCCCCCCTGGGGGCCCTTCAGGCCAGCTAGGTCTTTGTGTCCTGGCTCCTTCGCTTTGGGAGCTGTTGCTGCAGTTGGGCATGTTGGCCGGAGAGTGCTTCTCGGGCCGCGAACTGCAACCTTGCAGGAATCTCCCAGGTTCCATGCCCAACGAAAGCCCCCAGACCCAAATGGAGAGGGGCTGCTTGGGGGCCCCCTGGGGGCCCTTCAGGCCAGCTAGGTCTTTGGGTCCTGGCTCCTTCGCTTTGGGAGCTGTTGCTGCAGTTGGGCATGTTGGCCGGAGAGTGCTTCTCGGGCCGCGAACTGCAACCTTGCAGGATTCTCCCAGGTTCCATGCGCAACGAAAGCCCCCAGACCCAAATGGAGAGGGGCTGCTTGGGGCCCCCCTGGGGGCCCTTCAGGCCAGCTAGGTCTTTGGGTCCTGGCTCCTTCGGTTTGGGAGCTGTTGCTGCAGTTGGGCATGGTGGCCGGAGAGTGCTTCTCGGGCCGCGAACTGCAACCTTGCAGGATTCTCCCAGGTTCCCGGCCCAACGAAAGCCCCCAGACCCAAATTGAGAGGGGCTGCTTCGGGCCCCCCTGGAGGCCCTTCAGGCCAGCTAGGTCTTTGGGTCCTGGCTCCTTCGGTTTGGGAGCTGTTGCTGCAGTTGGGCATGTTGGCCGGAGAGTGCTTCTCGGGCCGCGAACTGCAACCTTGCAGGTACCTCCCAGGTTCCCGGCCCAACGAAAACCCCCAGACCCAAATGGAGAGGGGCTGCTTGGGGGCCCCCTGGGGGCCCTTCAGGCCAGCTAGGTCTTTGGGTCCTGGCTCCTTCGCTTTGGGAGCTGTTGCTGCAGTTGGGCATGTTGGCCGGAGAGTGCTTCTCGGGCCGCGAACTGTAACTTGCAGGTACCTCTCAGGTATACATGCCCAACGAAAGCCCCCAGACCCAAATGGAGAGGGGCTGCTTGGTGGCCTTCTGGGGGCCCTTCAGGCCAGCTAGGTCTTTGGGTCCTGGCTCCTTCGCTTTGGGAGCTGTTGCTGGATATTGGGCAAGTTGGCCGGAGAGTGCTTCTCGGGCCGCGAATTGCAACCTTGCTGGTATCTCCCAGGTTCTCAGCCTAAAGAAAGCCCCCAGACCCAAATTGAGAGGGGCTGCTTGGGGCCCCCCTGGAGGCCCTTCAGGCCAGCTAGGTCTTTGGGTCCTGGCTCCTTCGGTTTGGGAGCTGTTGCTGCAGTTGGGCATGTTGGCCGGAGAGTGCTTCTCGGGCCGCGAATTGCAACCTTGCTGGTATCTCCCAGGTTCTCAGCCTAAAGAAAGCCCCCAGACCCAAATTGAGAGGGGCTGCTTGGGGCCCCCCTGGGGGCCCTTCAGGCCAGCTAGGTCTTTGGGTCCTGGCTCCTTCGCTTTGGGAGCTGTTGCTGCAGTTGGGCATGTTGGCCGGAGAGTGCTTCTCGGGCCGCGAACTGCAACCTTGCTGGTAACTCCCAGGTTCTCAGCCTAAAGAAAGCCCCCAGACCCAAATGGAGAGGGGCTGCTTGGGGGCCCCCTGGGGGCCCTTCAGGCCAGCTAGGTCTTTGGGTCCTGGCTCCTTCGCTTTGGGAGCTGTTGCTGCAGTTGGGCATGTTGGCCGGAGAGTGCTTCTCGGGCCGCGAACTGCAACCTTGCAGGATTCTCCCAGGTTCCCGGCCCAACAAAAGCCCCCAGACCCAAATGGAGAGGGGCTGCTTGGGGGCCCCCTGGGGGCACTTCAGGCCAGCTAGGTCTTTGTGTCCTGGCTCCTTCGGTTTGGGAGCTGTTGCTGCTGTTGGGCATGTTGGCCGGAGAGTGCTTCTCCGGCCACGAACTGCAACCTTGCAGGATTCTCCCAGGTTCCCGGCCCAACTAAAGCCCCCAGACCCAAATGGAGAGGAGCTCCTTGGGGGCCCCATGGGGGCCCTTCAGGCCAGCTAGGTCTTTGGGTCCTGGCTCCTTCGCTTTGGGAGCTGTTGCTGCAGTTGGGCATGTTGGCCGGAGAGTGCTTCTCGGGCCGCGAACTGCAACCTTGCAGGTACCTCCCAGGTTCCATGGCCAACGAAAGCCCCCAGACCCAAATGGAGAGGGGCTGCTTGGGGGCCCCCTGGGGGCCCTTCAGGCCAGCTAGGTCTTTGGGTCCTGGCTCCTTCGCTTTGGGAGCTGTTGCTGCAGTTGGGCATGTTGGCCGGAGAGTGCTTCTCCGGCCGCGAACTGCAAACTTGCAGGAATCTCCCAGGTTCCCGGCCCAACGAAAGCCCCCAGACCCAAATTGAGAGGGGCTGCTTGAGGGCCCCCTGGGGGCCCTTCAGGCCAGCTAGGTCTTTGGGTCCTGGCTCCTTCGCTTTGGGAGCTGTTGCTGCAGTTGGGCATGTTGGCCGGAGAGTGCTTCTCGGGCCGCGAACTGCAACCTCGCAGGAATCTCCCAGGTTCCCAGCCCAACGAAAGCCCCCAGACCCAAATGGAGAGGGGCTGCTTGGGGGCCCCCTGGGGGCCCTTCAGGCCAGCTAGGTCTTTGGGTCCTGGCTCCTTCGGTTTGGGAGCTGTTGCTGCAGTTGGGCATGTTGGCCGGAGAGTGCTTCTCGGGCCGCGAACTGCAACCTTGCAGGATTCTCCCAGGTTCCCGGCCCAACGAAAGCCCCCAGACCCAAATGGAGAGGGGATGCTTGGGGCCCCCCTGGAGGCCCTTCAGGCCAGCTAGGTCTTTGGGTCCTGGCTCCTTCGGTTTGGGAGCTGTTGCTGCAGTTGTGCATGTTGGCCGGAGAGTGCTTCTCGGGCCGCGAACTGCAACCTTGCAGGATTCTCCAGGGTTCCCGGCCCAACGAAAACCCCCAGACCCAAATTGAGAGGGGCTGCTTGGGGCCCCCCTGGGGGCCCTTCAGGCCAGCTAGGTCTTTGGGTCCTGGCTCCTTCGGTTTGGGAGCTGTTGCTGCAGTTGAGCATGTTGGCCGGAGAGTGCTTCTCCGGCCGCGAACTGTAACCTTGCAGGTACCTCTCAGGTATCCATGCCCAACGAAAGCCCCCAGACCCAAATGGAGAGGGGCTGCTTGGGGGCCCCCTGGGGGCACTTCAGGCCAGCTAGGTCTTTGGGTCCTGGCTCCTTCGCTTTGGGAGCTGTTGCTGCAGTTGGGCATGTTGGCCGGAGAGTGCTTCTCGGGCCGCGAACTGCAACCTTGCATGAATCTCCAAGGTTCCCAGCCCAACGAAAGCCCCCAGACCCAAATGGAGAGGGGCTGCTTGGGGGCCCCCTGGGGGCCCTTCAGGCCAGCTAGGTCTTTGGGTCCTGGCTCCTTCGCTTTGGGAGCTGTTGCTGCAGTTGGGCATGTTGGCCGGAGAGTGCTTCTCGGGCCGCGAACTGCAACCTTGCAGGATTCTCCCAGGTTCCCGGCCCAACGAAAACCCCCAGACCCAAATGGAGATGGGCTGCTTGGGGCCCCCCTGGGGGCCCTTCAGGCCAGCTAGGTCTTTGGGTCCTGGCTCCTTCGGTTTGGGAGCTGTTGCTGCAGTTGGGCATGGTGGCCGGAGAGTGCTTCTTGGGCCGCGAACTGCAACCTTGCAGGTACCTCCCAGGTTCCCGGCCCAACGAAAGCCCCCAGACCCAAATGGAGAGGGGCTGCTTGGGGGCCCCCTGGGGGCCCTTCAGGCCAGCTAGGTCTTTGGGTCCTGGCTCCTTCGCTTTGGGAGCTGTTGCTGCAGTTGGGCATGTTGGCCGGAGAGTGCTTCTCGGGCCGCGAACTGTAACTTGCAGGTACCTCTCAGGTATACATGCCCAACGAAAGCCCCCAGACCCAAATGGAGAGGGGCTGCTTGGTGGCCTTCTGGGGGCCCTTCAGGCCAGCTAGGTCTTTGGGTCCTGGCTCCTTCGCTTTGGGAGCTGTTGCTGGATATTGGGCATGTTGGCCGGAGAGTGCTTCTCGGGCCGCGAACTGCAACCTTGCTGGTATCTCCCAGGTTCTCAGCCTAAAGAAAGCCCCCAGACCCAAATAGAGAGGGGCTGCTTGGGGCCCCCCTGGAGGCCCTTCAGGCCAGCTAGGTCTTTGGGTCCTGGCTCCTTCGGTTTGGGAGCTGTTGCTGCAGTTGGGCATGTTGGCCGGAGAGTGCTTCTCGGGCCGCGAACTGCAACCTTGCAGGTACCTCCCAGGTTCCCGGCACAACGAAAACCCCCAGACCCAAATGGAGAGGGTCTGCTTGGGGGCCCCCTGGGGGCCCTTCAGGCCAGCTAGGTCTTTGGGTCCTGGCTCCTTCGCTTTGGGAGCTGTTGCTGCAGTTGGGCATGTTGGCCGGAGAGTGCTTCTCGGGCCGCGAACTTTAACTTGCAGGTACCTCTCAGGTATACATGCCCAACGAAAGACCCCAGACCCAAATGGAGAGGGGCTCCTTGGTGGCCTTCTGGGGGCACTTCAGGCCAGCTAGGTCTTTGTGTCCTGGCTCCTTCGCTTTGGGAGCTGTTGCTGCAGTTGGGCATGTTGGCCGGAGAGTGCTTCTCGGGCCGCGAACTGCAACCTTGCATGAATCTCCCAGGTTCCCCGCCCAACGAAAACCCCTAGACCCAAATGGAGAGGGGCTGCTTGGGGACCCCCTGGGGGCCCTTCAGGCCAGCTAGGTCTTTGGGTCCTGGCTCCTTCGCTTTGGGAGCTGTTGCTGCAGTTGGGCATGTTGGCCGGAGAGTGCTTCTCGGGCCGCGAACTGTAACCTTGCAGGTACCTCCCAGGTATACATGCCCAACGAAAGCCCCCAGACCCAAATGGAGAGGGGCTGCTTGGGGGCCTTCTGGGGGCCCTTCAGGCCAGCTAGGTCTTTGGGTCCTGGCTCCTTCGCTTTGGGAGCTGTTGCTGGATATTGGGCATGTTGGCCGGAGAGTGCTTCTCGGGCCGCGAACTGCAACCTTGCAGGTATCTCCCAGGTTCTCAGCCTAAAGAAAGCCCCCAGACCCAAATGGAGAGGGGCTGCTTGGGGGCCCCCTGGGGGCCCTTCAGGCCAGCTAGGTCTTTGGGTCCTGGCTCCTTCGCTTTGGGAGCTGTTGCTGCAGTTGGGCATGTTGGCCGGAGAGTGCTTCTCGGGCCGCGAACTGTAACTTGCAGGTACCTCTCAGGTATACATGCCCAACGAAAGCCCCCAGACCCAAATGGAGAGGGGCTTCATGGTGACCTTCTGGGGGCTCTTCAGGCCAGCTAGGTCTTTGGGTCCTGGCTCCTTCGCTTTGGGAGCTGTTGCTGCAGTTGGGCATGTTGGCCGGAGAGTGCTTCTCGGGCCGCGAACTGCAACCTTGCTGGTATCTCCCAGGTTCTCAGCCTAAAGAAAGCCCCCAGACCCAAATGGAGAGGGGCTACTTGGGGGCCCCCTGGGGGCCCTTCAGGCCAGCTAGGTATTTCGGTCCTGGCTCCTTCGGTTTGGGAGCTGTTGCTGCAGTTGGGCATGTTGGCCGGAGAGTGCTTCTCGGGCCGCGAACTGCAACCTTGCAGGAATCTCCCAGGTTCCATGCCCAACGAAAGCCCCCAGACCCAAATGGAGAGGGGCTGCTTGGGGGCCCCCTGGGGGCCCTTCAGGCCAGCTAGGTCTTTGGGTCCTGGCTCCTTCGGTTTGGGAGCTGTTGCTGCAGTTGGGCATGTTGGCCGGAGAGTGCTTCTCCGGCCGCGAACTGCAACCTTGCAGGAATCTCCCAGGTTCCCGGCCCAACGAAAGCCCCCAGACCCAAATTGAGAGGGGCTGCTTGGGGGCCCCCTGGGGGCCCTTCAGGCCAGCTAGGTCTTTGGGTCCTGGCTCCTTCGCTTTGGGAGCTGTTGCTGCAGTTGGGCATGTTGGCCGGAGAGTGCTTCTCGGGCCGCGAACTGTAACTTGCAGGTACCTCTCAGGTATACATGCCCAACGAAAGCCCCCAGACCCAAATGGAGAGGGGCTGCTTGGGGGCCCCCTGGGGGCCCTTCAGGCCAGCTAGGTCTTTGGGTCCTGGCTCCTTCGCTTTGGGAGCTGTTGCTGGATATTGGGCATGTTGGCCGGAGAGTGCTTCTCGGGCCGCGAACTGCAACCTTGCTGGTTGCTCCCAGGTTCTCAGCCTAAAGAAAGCCCCCAGACCCAAATTGAGAGGGGCTGCTTGGGGCCCCCCTGGAGGCCCTTCAGGCCAGCTAGGTCTTTGGGTCCTGGCTCCTTCGGTTTGGGAGCTGTTGCTGCAGTTGGGCATGTTGGCCGGAGAGTGCTTCTCGGGCCGCGAACTGCAACCTTGCAGGTACCTCCCAGGTTCCCGGCCCAACGAAAACCCCCAGACCCAAATGGAGAGGGGCTGCTTGGGGGCTCCCTGGGGGCCCTTCAGGCCAGCTAGGTCTTTGGGTCCTGGCTCCTTCGGTTTGGGAGCTGTTGCTGCAGTTGGGCATGTTGGCCGGAGAGTGCTTCTCGGGCCGCGAACTGTAACCTTGCAGGTACCTCTCAGGTATACATGCCCAACGAAAGCCCCCAGACCCAAATGGAGAGGGGCTGCTTGGGGGCCCCCTGGGGGCCCTTCAGGCCAGCTAGGTCTTTGGGTCCTGGCTCCTTCGCTTTGGGAGCTGTTGCTGCAGTTGGGCATGTTGGCCGGAGAGTGCTTCTCGGGCCGCGAACTGTAACCTTGCAGGTACCTCCCAGGTATACATGCCCAACGAAAGCCCCCAGACCCAAATTGAGAGGGGCTACTTGGGGGCCCCCTGGGGGCCCTTCAGGCCAGCTAGGTCTTTGGGTCCTGGCTCCTTCGCTTTGGGAGCTGTTGCTGCAGTTGGGCATGCTGGCCGGAGAGTGCTTCTCCGGCCGCGAACTGCAACCTTGCAGGTACCTCCCAGGTTCCCGGCCCAACTAAAGCCCCCAAATCCAAATGGAGAGGAGCTCCTTGGGGGCCCCCTGGGGGCCCTTCAGGCCAGCTAGGTCTTTGGGTCCTGGCTCCTTCGCTTTGGGAGCTGTTGCTGCAGTTGGGCATGTTGGCCGGAGAGTGCTTCTCGGGCCGCGAACTGCAACCTCGCAGGAATCTCCCAAGTTCCATGCCCAACGAAAGCCCCCAGACCCAAATGGAGAGGGGCTGCTTGGGGGCCCCCTGGGGGCCCTTCAGGCCAGCTAGGTCTTTGGGTCCTGGCTCCTTCGCTTTGGGAGCTGTTGCTGCAGTTGGGCATGTTGGCCGGAGAGTGCTTCTCGGGCCGCGAACTGCAACCTTGCAGGATTCTCCCAGGTTCCCGGCCCAACGAAAGCCCCCAGACCCAAATGGAGAGGGGCTGCTTGGGGCCCCCCTGGAGGCCCTTCAGGCCAGCTAGGTCTTTGGGTCCTGGCTCCTTCGGTTTGGGAGCTGTTGCTGCAGTTGTGCATGTTGGCCGGAGAGTGCTTCTCGGGCCGCGAACTGCAACCTTGCAGGATTCTCCCAGGTTCCCGGCCCAACGAAAACCCCCAGACCCAAATTGAGAGGGGCTGCTTGGGGCCCCCCTGGGGGCCCTTCAGGCCAGCTAGGTCTTTGGGTCCTGGCTCCTTCGCTTAGGGAGCTGTTGCTGCAGTTGGGCATGTTGGCCGGAGAGTGCTTCTCGGGCCGCGAACTGCAACCTTGCAGGAATCTCCCAGGTTCCATGGCCAACGAAAGCCCCCAGACCCAAATGGAGAGGGGCTGCTTGGGGGCCCCCTGGGGGCCCTTCAGGCCAGCTAGGTCTTTGGGTCCTGGCTCCTTCGCTTTGGGAGCTGTTGCTGCAGTTGGGCATGTTGGCCGGAGAGTGCTTCTCGGGCCGCGAACTGCAACCTTGCAGGATTCTCCCAGGTTCCATGGCCAACGAAAGCCCCCAGACCCAAATGGAGAGGGGCTGCTTGGGGGCCCCCTGGGGGCCCTTCAGGCCAGCTAGGTCTTTGGGTCCTGGCTCCTTCGGTTTGGGAGCTGTTGCTGCAGTTGGGCATGGTGGCCGGAGAGTGCTTCTCGGGCCGCGAACTGCAACCTTGCAGGATTCTCCCAGGTTCCCGGCCCAACGAAAGCCCCCAGACCCAAATTGAGAGGGGCTGCTTGGGGCCCCCCTGGAGGCCCTTCAGGCCAGCTAGGTCTTTGGGTCCTGGCTCCTTCGCTTTGGGAGCTGTTGCTGCAGTTGGGCATGTTGGCCGGAGAGTGCTTCTCGGGCCGTGAACTGCAACCTTGCAGGTACCTCCCAGGTTCCCGGCCCAACGAAAGCCCCCAGACCCAAATGGAGAGGGGCTGCTTGGGGGCCCCCTGGGGGCCCTTCAGGCCAGCTAGGTCTTTGGGTCCTGGCTCCTTCGCTTTGGGAGCTGTTGCTGCAGTTGGGCATGTTGGCCGGAGAGTGCTTCTCGGGCCGCGAACTGTAACTTGCAGGTACCTCTCAGGTATACATGCCCAACGAAAGCCCCCAGACCCAAATGGAGAGGGGCTGCTTGGGGGCCCCCTGGGGGCCCTTCAGGCCAGCTAGGTCTTTGGGTCCTGGCTCCTTCGCTTTGGGAGCTGTTGCTGGATATTGGGCATGTTGGCCGGAGAGTGCTTCTCGGGCCGCGAACTGCAACCTTGCTGGTATCTCCCAGGTTCTCAGCCTAAAGAAAGCCCCCAGACCCAAATGGAGAGGGGCTCCTTGGGGGCCCCATGGGGGCCCTTCAGGCCAGCTAGGTCTTTGGGTCCTGGCTCCTTCGGTTTGGGAGCTGTTGCTGCAGTTGGGCATGTTGGCCGGAGAGTGCTTCTCGGGCCGCGAACTGCAACCTTGCAGGTACCTCCCAGGTTCCCGGCCCAACGAAAACCCCCAGACCCAAATGGAGAGGGGCTGCTTGGGGGCCCCCTGGGGGCCCTTCAGGCCAGCTAGGTCTTTGGGTCCTGGCTCCTTCGCTTTGGGAGCTGTTGCTGCAGTTGGGCATGTTGGCCGGAGAGTGCTTCTCGGGCCGCGAACTGCAACCTTGCAGGATTCTCCCAGGTTCCCGGCCCAACGAAAGCGCCCAGACCCAAATTGAGAGGGGCTGCTTGGGGACCCCCTGGGGGCCCTTCAGGCCAGCTAGTTCTTTGGGTCCTGGCTCCTTCGCTTTGGGAGCTGTTGCTGCAGTTGGGCATGTTGGCCGGAGAGTGCTTCTCGGGCCGCGAATTGTAACTTGCAGGTACCTCTCAGGTATACATGCCCAACGAAAGCCCCCAGACCCAAATGGAGAGGGGCTGCTTGGTGGCCTTCTGGGGGCCCTTCAGGCCAGCTAGGTCTTTGGGTCCTGGCTCCTTCGCTTTGGGAGCTGTTGCTGCAGTTGGGCATGTTGGCCGGAGAGTGCTTCTCGGGCCGCGAACTGTAACTTGCAGGTACCTTTCAGGTATACATGCCCAACGAAAGCCCCCAGACCCAAATGGAGAGGGGCGTCTTGGTGACCTTCTGGGGGCCCTTCAGGCCAGCTAGGTCTTTGGGTCCTGGCTCCTTCGGTTTGGGAGCTGTTGCTGCAGTTGGGCATGTTGGCCGGAGAGTGCTTCTCGGGCCGCGAACTGCAACCTTGCAGGTACCTCCCAGGTTCCCGGCCCAACGAAAGCCCCCAGACCCAAATGGAGAGGGGCTGCTTGGGGGCCCCCTGGGGGCCCTTCAGGCCAGCTAGGTCTTTGGGTCCTGGCTCCTTCGCTTTGGGAGCTGTTGCTGCAGTTGGGCATGTTGGCCGGAGAGTGCTTCTCGGGCCGCGAACTGCAACCTTGCAGGTACCTCTCAGGTATACATGCCCAACGAAAGCCCCCAGACCCAAATGGAGAGGGGCTGCTTGGTGGCCTTCTGGGGGCCCTTCAGGCCAGCTAGGTCTTTGGGTCCTGGCTCCTTCGCTTTGGGAGCTGTTGCTGGATATTGGGCATGTTGGCCGGAGAGTGCTTCTCGGGCCGCGAACTGCAACCTTGCTGGTATCTCCCAGGTTCTCAGCCTAAAGAAAGCCCCCAGACCCAAATGGAGAGGGGCTACTTGGGGCCCCCTGGAGGCCCTTCAGGCCAGCTAGGTCTTTGGGTCCTGGCTCCTTCGGTTTGGGAGCTGTTGCTGCAGTTGGGCATGTTGGCCGGAGAGTGCTTCTCGGGCCTCGAACTGCAACCTTGCAGGAATCTCCCAGGTTCCCGGCCCAACAAAAGCCCCCAGAACCAAATGGAGAGGGGCTGCTTGGGGGCCCCCTGGGGGCCCTTCAGGCCAGCTAGGTCTTTGGGTCCTGGCTCCTTCGGTTTGGGAGCTGTTGCTGCAGTTGGGCATGTTGGCCGGAGAGTGCTTCTCGGGCCGCGAACTGTAACTTGCAGGTACCTTTCAGGTATACATGCCCAACGAAAGCCCCCAGACCCAAATGGAGAGGGGCGTCTTGGTGACCTTCTGGGGGCCCTTCAGGCCAGCTAGGTCTTTGGGTCCTGGCTCCTTCGCTTTGGGAGCTGTTGCTGCAGTTGGGCATGTTGGCCGGAGAGTGCTTCTCGGGCCGCGAACTGCAACCTTGCAGGTACCTCCCAGGTTCCCGGCCCAACGAAAACCCCCAGACCCAAATGGAGAGGGGCTGCTTGGGGGCCCCCTGGGGGCCCTTCAGGCCAGCTAGGTCTTTGGGTCCTGGCTCCTTCGCTTTGGGAGCTGTTGCTGCAGTTGGGCATGTTGGCCGGAGAGTGCTTCTCGGGCCGCGAACTGTAACCTTGCAGGTACCTCTCAGGTATACATGCCCAACGAAAGCCCCCAGACCCAAATGGAGAGGGGCTGCTTGGTGGCCTTCTGGGGGCCCTTCAGGCCAGCTAGGTCTTTGGGTCCTGGCTCCTTCGCTTTGGGAGCTGTTGCTGGATATTGGGCATGTTGGCCGGAGAGTGCTTCTCGGGCCGCGAACTGCAACCTTGCTGGTATCTCCCAGGTTCTCAGCCTAAAGAAAGCCCCCAGACCCAAATGGAGAGGGGCTACTTGGGGCCCCCTGGAGGCCCTTCAGGCCAGCTAGGTCTTTGTGTCCTGGCTCCTTCGGTTTGGGAGCTGTTGCTGCAGTTGGGCATGTTGGCCGGAGAGTGCTTCTCGGGCCGCGAACTGCAACCTTGCAGGTACCTCCCAGGTTCCCGGCCCAACGAAAGCCCCCAGACCCAAATTGAGAGGGGCTGCTTGGGGGCCCCCTGGGGGCCCTTCAGGCCAGCTAGGTCTTTGGGTCCTGGCTCCTTCGGTTTGGGAGCTGTTGCTGCAGTTGGGCATGTTGGCCGGAGAGTGCTTCTCCGGCCGCGAACTCTAACCTTGCTGGATTCTCCCAGGTTCCCGGCCCAACGAAAGCCCCCAGACCCAAATTGAGAGGGGCTGCTTGGGGGCCCCCTGGGGGCCCTTCAGGCCAGCTAGGTCTTTGGGTCCTGGCTCCTTCGGTTTGGGAGCTGTTGCTGCAGTTGGGCATGTTGGCCGGAGAGTGCTTCTCGGGCCGCGAAGTGCAACCTTGCAGGATTCTCCCAGGTTCCCGGCCCAACGAAAGCGCCCAGACCCAAATTGAGAGGGGCTGCTTGGGGACCCCCTGGGGGCCCTTCAGGCCAGCTAGGTCTTTGGGTCCTGGCTCCTTCGCTTTGGGAGCTGTTGCTGCAGTTGGGCATGTTGGCCGGAGAGTGCTTCTCGGGCCGCGAACTGCAACCTTGCAGGATTCTCCCAGGTTCCCGGCCCAACGAAAGCGCCCAGACCCAAATTGAGAGGGGCTGCTTGGGGACCCCCTGGGGGCCCTTCAGGCCAGCTAGGTCTTTGGGTCCTGGCTCCTTCGCTTTGGGAGCTGTTGCTGCAGTTGGGCATGTTGGCCGGAGAGTGCTTCTCGGGCCGCGAACTATAACTTGCAGGTACCTCTCAGGTATACATGCCCAACGAAAGCCCCCAGACCCAAATGGAGAGGGGCTGCTTGGGGGCCCCCTGGGGGCCCTTCAGGCCAGCTAGGTCTTTGGGTCCTGGCTCCTTCGCTTTGGGAGCTGTTGCTGGATATTGGGCATGTTGGCCGGAGAGTGCTTCTCGGGCCGCGAACTGCAACCTTGCTGGTATCTCCCAGGTTCTCAGCCTAAAGAAAGCCCCCAGACCCAAATGGAGAGGAAGCTCCTTGGGGGCCCCATGGGGGCCCTTCAGGCCAGCTAGGTCTTTGGGTCCTGGCTCCTTCGCTTTGGGAGCTGTTGCTGCAGTTGGGCATGTTGGCCGGAGAGTGCTTCTCGGGCCGCGAACTGCAACCTCGCAGGAATCTCCCAGGTTCCCAGCCCAACGAAAGCCCCCAGACCCAAATTGAGAGGGGCTGCTTGGGGGCCCCCTGGGGGCCCTTCAGGCCAGCTAGGTCTTTGTGTCCTGGCTCCTTCGGTTTGGGAGCTGTTGCTGCAGTTGGGCATGTTGGCCGGAGAGTGCTTCTCGGGCCGCGAACTGCAACCTTGCAGGATTCTCCCAGGTTCCCGGCCCAACGAAACCCCCCAGACCCAAATTGAGAGGGGTTCCTGGGGGTCCCCCTGGAGGCCCTTCAGGCCAGCTAGGTCTTTGGGTCCTGGCTCCTTCGGTTTGGGAGCTGTTGCTGCAGTTGGGCATGTTGGCCGGAGAGTGCTTCTCGGGCCGCGAACTGCAACCTTGCAGGTACCTCCCAGGTTCCCGGCCCAACGAAAACCCCCAGACCCAAATGGAGAGGGGCTGCTTGGGGCCCCCCTGGGGGCCCTTCAGGCCAGCTAGGTCTTTGTGTCCTGGCTCCTTCGCTTTGGGAGCTGTTGCTGCAGTTGGGCATGTTGGCCGGAGAGTGCTTCTCGGGCCGCGAACTGCAACCTTGCAGGATTCTCCCAGGTTCCATGCCCAACGAAAGCCCCCAGACCCAAATGGAGAGGGGCTGCTTGGGGGCCCCCTGGGGGCCCTTCAGGCCAGCTAGGTCTTTGTGTCCTGGCTCCTTCGCTTTGGGAGCTGTTGCTGCAGTTGGGCATGTTGGCCGGAGAGTGCTTCTCGGGCCGTGAACTGCAACCTTGCAGGTACCTCCCAGGTTCCCGGCCCAACGAAAGCCCCCAGACCCAAATGGAGAGGGGCTGCTTGGGGGCCCCCTGGGGGCCCTTCAGGCCAGCTAGGTCTTTGGGTCCTGGCTCCTTCGCTTTGGGAGCTGTTGCTGCAGTTGGGCATGTTGGCCGGAGAGTGCTTCTCGGGCCGCGAACTGTAACTTGCAGGTACCTCTCAGGTATACATGCCCAACGAAAGCCCCCAGACCCAAATGGAGAGGGGCTGCTTGGGGGCCCCCTGGGGGCCCTTCAGGCCAGCTAGGTCTTTGGGTCCTGGCTCCTTCGCTTTGGGAGCTGTTGCTGGATATTGGGCATGTTGGCCGGAGAGTGCTTCTCGGGCCGCGAACTGCAACCTTGCTGGTATCTCCCAGGTTCTCAGCCTAAAGAAAGCCCCCAGACCCAAATGGAGAGGGGCTCCTTGGGGGCCCCATGGGGGCCCTTCAGGCCAGCTAGGTCTTTGGGTCCTGGCTCCTTCGGTTTGGGAGCTGTTGCTGCAGTTGGGCATGTTGGCCGGAGAGTGCTTCTCGGGCCGCGAACTGCAACCTTGCAGGTACCTCCCAGGTTCCCGGCCCAACGAAAACCCCCAGACCCAAATGGAGAGGGGCTGCTTGGGGGCCCCCTGGGGGCCCTTCAGGCCAGCTAGGTCTTTGGGTCCTGGCTCCTTCGCTTTGGGAGCTGTTGCTGCAGTTGGGCATGTTGGCCGGAGAGTGCTTCTCGGGCCGCGAACTGCAACCTTGCAGGATTCTCCCAGGTTCCCGGCCCAACGAAAGCGCCCAGACCCAAATTGAGAGGGGCTGCTTGGGGACCCCCTGGGGGCCCTTCAGGCCAGCTAGTTCTTTGGGTCCTGGCTCCTTCGCTTTGGGAGCTGTTGCTGCAGTTGGGCATGTTGGCCGGAGAGTGCTTCTCGGGCCGCGAATTGTAACTTGCAGGTACCTCTCAGGTATACATGCCCAACGAAAGCCCCCAGACCCAAATGGAGAGGGGCTGCTTGGTGGCCTTCTGGGGGCCCTTCAGGCCAGCTAGGTCTTTGGGTCCTGGCTCCTTCGCTTTGGGAGCTGTTGCTGCAGTTGGGCATGTTGGCCGGAGAGTGCTTCTCGGGCCGCGAACTGTAACTTGCAGGTACCTTTCAGGTATACATGCCCAACGAAAGCCCCCAGACCCAAATGGAGAGGGGCGTCTTGGTGACCTTCTGGGGGCCCTTCAGGCCAGCTAGGTCTTTGGGTCCTGGCTCCTTCGGTTTGGGAGCTGTTGCTGCAGTTGGGCATGTTGGCCGGAGAGTGCTTCTCGGGCCGCGAACTGCAACCTTGCAGGTACCTCCCAGGTTCCCGGCCCAACGAAAGCCCCCAGACCCAAATGGAGAGGGGCTGCTTGGGGGCCCCCTGGGGGCCCTTCAGGCCAGCTAGGTCTTTGGGTCCTGGCTCCTTCGCTTTGGGAGCTGTTGCTGCAGTTGGGCATGTTGGCCGGAGAGTGCTTCTCGGGCCGCGAACTGTAACCTTGCAGGTACCTCTCAGGTATACATGCCCAACGAAAGCCCCCAGACCCAAATGGAGAGGGGCTGCTTGGTGGCCTTCTGGGGGCCCTTCAGGCCAGCTAGGTCTTTGGGTCCTGGCTCCTTCGCTTTGGGAGCTGTTGCTGGATATTGGGCATGTTGGCCGGAGAGTGCTTCTCGGGCCGCGAACTGCAACCTTGCTGGTATCTCCCAGGTTCTCAGCCTAAAGAAAGCCCCCAGACCCAAATGGAGAGGGGCTACTTGGGGCCCCCTGGAGGCCCTTCAGGCCAGCTAGGTCTTTGTGTCCTGGCTCCTTCGGTTTGGGAGCTGTTGCTGCAGTTGGGCATGTTGGCCGGAGAGTGCTTCTCGGGCCTCGAACTGCAACCTTGCAGGAATCTCCCAGGTTCCCGGCCCAACAAAAGCCCCCAGAACCAAATGGAGAGGGGCTGCTTGGGGGCCCCCTGGGGGCCCTTCAGGCCAGCTAGGTCTTTGGGTCCTGGCTCCTTCGGTTTGGGAGCTGTTGCTGCAGTTGGGCATGTTGGCCGGAGAGTGCTTCTCGGGCCGCGAACTGTAACTTGCAGGTACCTTTCAGGTATACATGCCCAACGAAAGCCCCCAGACCCAAATGGAGAGGGGCGTCTTGGTGACCTTCTGGGGGCCCTTCAGGCCAGCTAGGTCTTTGGGTCCTGGCTCCTTCGCTTTGGGAGCTGTTGCTGCAGTTGGGCATGTTGGCCGGAGAGTGCTTCTCGGGCCGCGAACTGCAACCTTGCAGGTACCTCCCAGGTTCCCGGCCCAACGAAAACCCCCAGACCCAAATGGAGAGGGGCTGCTTGGGGGCCCCCTGGGGGCCCTTCAGGCCAGCTAGGTCTTTGGGTCCTGGCTCCTTCGCTTTGGGAGCTGTTGCTGCAGTTGGGCATGTTGGCCGGAGAGTGCTTCTCGGGCCGCGAACTGTAACCTTGCAGGTACCTCTCAGGTATACATGCCCAACGAAAGCCCCCAGACCCAAATGGAGAGGGGCTGCTTGGTGGCCTTCTGGGGGCCCTTCAGGCCAGCTAGGTCTTTGGGTCCTGGCTCCTTCGCTTTGGGAGCTGTTGCTGGATATTGGGCATGTTGGCCGGAGAGTGCTTCTCGGGCCGCGAACTGCAACCTTGCTGGTATCTCCCAGGTTCTCAGCCTAAAGAAAGCCCCCAGACCCAAATGGAGAGGGGCTACTTGGGGCCCCCTGGAGGCCCTTCAGGCCAGCTAGGTCTTTGTGTCCTGGCTCCTTCGGTTTGGGAGCTGTTGCTGCAGTTGGGCATGTTGGCCGGAGAGTGCTTCTCGGGCCGCGAACTGCAACCTTGCAGGTACCTCCCAGGTTCCCGGCCCAACGAAAGCCCCCAGACCCAAATTGAGAGGGGCTGCTTGGGGGCCCCCTGGGGGCCCTTCAGGCCAGCTAGGTCTTTGGGTCCTGGCTCCTTCGGTTTGGGAGCTGTTGCTGCAGTTGGGCATGTTGGCCGGAGAGTGCTTCTCCGGCCGCGAACTCTAACCTTGCTGGATTCTCCCAGGTTCCCGGCCCAACGAAAGCCCCCAGACCCAAATTGAGAGGGGCTGCTTGGGGGCCCCCTGGGGGCCCTTCAGGCCAGCTAGGTCTTTGGGTCCTGGCTCCTTCGGTTTGGGAGCTGTTGCTGCAGTTGGGCATGTTGGCCGGAGAGTGCTTCTCGGGCCGCGAAGTGCAACCTTGCAGGATTCTCCCAGGTTCCCGGCCCAACGAAAGCGCCCAGACCCAAATTGAGAGGGGCTGCTTGGGGACCCCCTGGGGGCCCTTCAGGCCAGCTAGGTCTTTGGGTCCTGGCTCCTTCGCTTTGGGAGCTGTTGCTGCAGTTGGGCATGTTGGCCGGAGAGTGCTTCTCGGGCCGCGAACTGCAACCTTGCAGGATTCTCCCAGGTTCCCGGCCCAACGAAAGCGCCCAGACCCAAATTGAGAGGGGCTGCTTGGGGACCCCCTGGGGGCCCTTCAGGCCAGCTAGGTCTTTGGGTCCTGGCTCCTTCGCTTTGGGAGCTGTTGCTGCAGTTGGGCATGTTGGCCGGAGAGTGCTTCTCGGGCCGCGAACTATAACTTGCAGGTACCTCTCAGGTATACATGCCCAACGAAAGCCCCCAGACCCAAATGGAGAGGGGCTGCTTGGGGGCCCCCTGGGGGCCCTTCAGGCCAGCTAGGTCTTTGGGTCCTGGCTCCTTCGCTTTGGGAGCTGTTGCTGGATATTGGGCATGTTGGCCGGAGAGTGCTTCTCGGGCCGCGAACTGCAACCTTGCTGGTATCTCCCAGGTTCTCAGCCTAAAGAAAGCCCCCAGACCCAAATGGAGAGGAAGCTCCTTGGGGGCCCCATGGGGGCCCTTCAGGCCAGCTAGGTCTTTGGGTCCTGGCTCCTTCGCTTTGGGAGCTGTTGCTGCAGTTGGGCATGTTGGCCGGAGAGTGCTTCTCGGGCCGCGAACTGCAACCTCGCAGGAATCTCCCAGGTTCCCAGCCCAACGAAAGCCCCCAGACCCAAATGGAGAGGGGCTGCTTGGGGGCCCCCTGGGGGCCCTTCAGGCCAGCTAGGTCTTTGGGTCCTGGCTCCTTCGGTTTGGGAGCTGTTGCTGCAGTTGGGCATGTTGGCCGGAGAGTGCTTCTCGGGCCGCGAACTGCAACCTTGCAGGATTCTCCCAGGTTCCCGGCCCAACGAAACCCCCCAGACCCAAATTGAGAGGGGTTCCTGGGGGTCCCCCTGGAGGCCCTTCAGGCCAGCTAGGTCTTTGGGTCCTGGCTCCTTCGGTTTGGGAGCTGTTGCTGCAGTTGGGCATGTTGGCCGGAGAGTGCTTCTCGGGCCGCGAACTGCAACCTTGCAGGTACCTCCCAGGTTCCCGGCCCAACGAAAACCCCCAGACCCAAATGGAGAGGGGCTGCTTGGGGCCCCCCTGGGGGCCCTTCAGGCCAGCTAGGTCTTTGTGTCCTGGCTCCTTCGCTTTGGGAGCTGTTGCTGCAGTTGGGCATGTTGGCCGGAGAGTGCTTCTCGGGCCGCGAACTGCAACCTTGCAGGATTCTCCCAGGTTCCATGCCCAACGAAAGCCCCCAGACCCAAATGGAGAGGGGCTGCTTGGGGGCCCCCTGGGGGCCCTTCAGGCCAGCTAGGTCTTTGGGTCCTGGCTCCTTCGGTTTGGGAGCTGTTGCTGCAGTTGGGCATGGTGGCCGGAGAGTGCTTCTCGGGCCGCGAACTGCAACCTTGCAGGTACCTCCCAGGTTCCCGGCCCAACGAAAGCCCCCAGACCCAAATGGAGAGGGGCTGCTTGGGGGCCCCCTGGGGGCCCTTCAGGCCAGCTAGGTCTTTGGGTCCTGGCTCCTTCGCTTTGGGAGCTGTTGCTGCAGTTGGGCATGTTGGCCGGAGAGTGCTTCTCGGGCCGCGAACTGTAACTTGCAGGTACCTCTCAGGTATACATGCCCAACGAAAGCCCCCAGACCCAAATGGAGAGGGGCTGCTTGGTGGACTTCTGGGGGCCCTTCAGGCCAGCTAGGTCTTTGGGTCCTGGCTCCTTCGCTTTGGGAGCTGTTGCTGGATATTGGGCATGTTGGCCGGAGAGTGCTTCTCGGGCCGCGAACTGCAACCTTGCTGGTATCTCCCAGGTTCTCAGCCTAAAGAAAGCCCCCAGACCCAAATAGAGAGGGGCTGCTTGGGGCCCCCCTGGAGGCCCTTCAGGCCAGCTAGGTCTTTGGGTCCTGGCTCCTTCGGTTTGGGAGCTGTTGCTGCAGTTGGGCATGTTGGCCGGAGAGTGCTTCTCGGGCCGCGAACTGCAACCTTGCAGGTACCTCCCAGGTTCCCGGCCCAACGAAAACCCCCAGACCCAAATGGAGAGGGTCTGCTTGGGGGCCCCCTGGGGGCCCTTCAGGCCAGCTAGGTCTTTGGGTCCTGGCTCCTTCGCTTTGGGAGCTGTTGCTGCAGTTGGGCATGTTGGCCGGAGAGTGCTTCTCGGGCCGCGAACTTTAACTTGCAGGTACCTCTCAGGTATACATGCCCAACGAAAGACCCCAGACCCAAATGGAGAGGGGCTCCTTGGTGGCCTTCTGGGGGCACTTCAGGCCAGCTAGGTCTTTGTGTCCTGGCTCCTTCGCTTTGGGAGCTGTTGCTGCAGTTGGGCATGTTGGCCGGAGAGTGCTTCTCGGGCCGCGAACTGCAACCTCGCATGAATCTCCCAGGTTCCCCGCCCAACGAAAACCCCTAGACCCAAATGGAGAGGGGCTGCTTGGGGACCCCCTGGGGGCCCTTCAGGCCAGCTATGTGTTTGGGTCCTGGCTCCTTCGCTTTGGGAGCTGTTGCTGCAGTTGGGCATGTTGGCCGGAGAGTGCTTCTCGGGCCGCGAACTGTAACCTTGCAGGTACCTCCCAGGTATACATGCCCAACGAAAGCCCCCAGACCCAAATTGAGAGGGGCTGCTTGGTGGCCTTCTGGGGGCTCTTCAGGCCAGCTAGGTCTTTGGGTCCTGGCTCCTTCGCTTTGGGAGCTGTTGCTGCAGTTGGGCATGTTGGCCGGAGAGTGCTTCTCCGGCCGCGAACTGCAACCTTGCAGGAATCTCCCAGGTTCCCGGCCCAACGAAAGCCCCCAGACCCAAATTGAGAGGGGCTGCTTGGGGGCCCCCTGGGGGCCCTTCAGGCCAGCTAGGTCTTTGGGTCCTGGCTCCTTCGCTTTGGGAGCTGTTGCTGCAGTTGGGCATGTTGGCCGGAGAGTGCTTCTCGGGCCGCGAACTGTAACTTGCAGGTACCTCTCAGGTATACATGCCCAACGAAAGCCCCCAGACCCAAATGGAGAGGGGCTGCTTGGGGGCCCCCTGGGGGCCCTTCAGGCCAGCTAGGTCTTTGGGTCCTGGCTCCTTCGCTTTGGGAGCTGTTGCTGGATATTGGGCATGTTGGCCGGAGAGTGCTTCTCGGGCCGCGAACTGCAACCTTGCAGGAATCTCCCAGGTTCCATGCCCAACGAAAGCCCCCAGACCCAAATGGAGAGGGGCTGCTTGGGGGCCCCCTGGGGGCCCTTCAGGCCAGCTAGGTCTTTGGGTCCTGGCTCCTTCGCTTTGGGAGCTGTTGCTGCAGTTGGGCATGTTGGCCGGAGAGTGCTTCTCGGGCCGCGAACTGCAACCTTGCAGGTACCTCCCAGGTTCCCGGCCCAACGAAAGCCCCCAGACCCAAATGGAGAGGGGCTGCTTGGGGGCCCCCTGGGGGCCCTTCAGGCCAGCTAGGTCTTTGGGTCCTGGCTCCTTCGCTTTGGGAGCTGTTGCTGCAGTTGGGCATGTTGGCCGGAGAGTGCTTCTCGGGCCGCGAAATTTAACTTGCAGGTACCTCTCAGGTATACATGCCCAACGAAAGCCCCCAGACCCAAATGGAGAGGGGCTGCTTGGGGGCCCCCTGGGGGCCCTTCAGGCCAGCTAGGTCTTTGGGTCCTGGCTCCTTCGGTTTGGGAGCTGTTGCTGCAGTTGGGCATGTTGGCCGGAGAGTGCTTCTCGGGCCGCGAACTGCAACCTTGCAGGTACCTCCCAGGTATACATGCCCAACGAAAGCCCCCAGACCCAAATTGAGAGGGGCTACTTGGGGGCCCCCTGGGGGCCCTTCAGGCCAGCTAGGTCTTTGGGTCCTGGCTCCTTCGCTTTGGGAGCTGTTGCTGCAGTTGGGCATGGTGGCCGGAGAGTGCTTCTCGGGCCGCGAACTGCAACCTTGCTGGTATCTCCCAGGTTCTCAGCCTAAAGAAAGCCCCCAGACCCAAATGGAGAGGGGCTGCTTGGGGCCCCCCTGGAGGCCGTTCAGGCCAGCTAGGTCTTTGGGTCCTGGCTCCTTCGCTTTGGGAGCTGTTGCTGCAGTTGGGCATGTTGGCCGGAGAGTGCTTCTCGGGCCGCGAACTGCAACCTTGCAGGTACCTCCCAGGTTCCCGGCCCAACGAAAACCCCCAGACCCAAATGGAGAGGGGCTGCTTGGGGGCCCCCTGGGGGCCCTTCAGGCCAGCTAGGTCTTTGGGTCCTGGCTCCTTCGCTTTGGGAGCTGTTGCTGCAGTTGGGCATGTTGGCCGGAGAGTGCTTCTCGGGCCGCGAAATTTAACTTGCAGGTACCTCTCAGGTATACATGCCCAACGAAAGCCCCCAGACCCAAATGGAGAGGGGCTGCTTGGGGGCCCCCTGGGGGCCCTTCAGGCCAGCTAGGTCTTTGGGTCCTGGCTCCTTCGGTTTGGGAGCTGTTGCTGCAGTTGGGCATGTTGGCCGGAGAGTGCTTCTCGGACCGCGAACTGCAACCTTGCAGGAATTTCCCAGGTTCCCGGCCCAACGAAAGCCCCCAGACCCAAATTGAGAGGGGCTGCTTGGGGGCCCCATGGGGGCCCTTCAGGCCAGCTAGGTCTTTGTGTCCTGGCTCCTTCGCTTTGGGAGCTGTTGCTGCAGTTGGGCATGTTGGCCGGAGAGTGCTTCTCCGGCCGCGAACTCTAACCTTGCAGGATTCTCCCAGGTTCCCGGCCCAACGAAAGCCCCCAGACCCAAATTGAGAGGGGCTGCTTGGGGACCCCCTGGGGGCCCTTCAGGCCAGCTAGTTCTTTGGGTCCTGGCTCCTTCGGTTTGGGAGCTGTTGCTGCAGTTGGGCATGTTGGCCGGAGAGTGCTTCTCGGGCCGCGAACTGTAACTTGCAGGTACCTCTCAGGTATACATGCCCAACGAAAGCCCCCAGACCCAAATGGAGAGGGGCTGCTTGGTGGCCTTCTGGGGGCCCTTCAGGCCAGCTAGGTCTTTGGGTCCTGGCTCCTTCGCTTTGGGAGCTGTTGCTGCAGTTGGGCATGTTGGCCGGAGAGTGCTTCTCGGGCCGCGAACTGTAACTTGCAGGTACCTTTCAGGTATACATGCCCAACGAAAGCCCCCAGACCCAAATGGAGAGGGGCGTCTTGGTGACCTTCTGGGGGCCCTTCAAGCCAGCTAGGTCTTTGGGTCCTGGCTCCTTCGGTTTGGGAGCTGTTGCTGCAGTTGGGCATGTTGGCCGGAGAGTGCTTCTCGGGCCGCGAACTGCAACCTTGCAGGTACCTCCCAGGTTCCCGGCCCAACGAAAACCCCCAGACCCAAATGGAGAGGGGCTGCTTGGGGGCCCCCTGGGGGCCCTTCAGGCCAGCTAGGTCTTTGGGTCCTGGCTCCTTCGCTTTGGGAGCTGTTGCTGCAGTTGGGCATGTTGGCCGGAGAGTGCTTCTCGGGCCGCGAACTGTAACCTTGCAGGTACCTCTCAGGTATACATGCCCAACGAAAGCCCCCAGACCCAAATGGAGAGGGGCTGCTTGGTGGCCTTCTGGGGGCCCTTCAGGCCAGCTAGGTCTTTGGGTCCTGGCTCCTTCGCTTTGGGAGCTGTTGCTGGATATTGGGCATGTTGGCCGGAGAGTGCTTCTCGGGCCGCGAACTGCAACCTTGCTGGTATCTCCCAGGTTCTCAGCCTAAAGAAAGCCCCCAGACCCAAATGGAGAGGGGCTACTTGGGGCCCCCTGGAGGCCCTTCAGGCCAGCTAGGTCTTTGTGTCCTGGCTCCTTCGGTTTGGGAGCTGTTGCTGCAGTTGGGCATGTTGGCCGGAGAGTGCTTCTCGGGCCTCGAACTGCAACCTTGCAGGAATCTCCCAGGTTCCCGGCCCAACAAAAGCCCCCAGAACCAAATGGAGAGGGGCTGCTTGGGGGCCCCCTGGGGGCCCTTCAGGCCAGCTAGGTCTTTGGGTCCTGGCTCCTTCGGTTTGGGAGCTGTTGCTGCAGTTGGGCATGTTGGCCGGAGAGTGCTTCTCGGGCCGCGAACTGCAACCTTGCAGGTACCTCCCAGGTTCCCGGCCCAACGAAAGCCCCCAGACCCAAATGGAGAGGAGCTCCTTGGGTGCCCCCTGGGGGCCCTTCAGGCCAGCTAGGTCTTTGTGTCCTGGCTCCTTCGCTTTGGGAGCTGTTGCTGCAGTTGGGCATGTTGGACGGAGAGTGCTTCTCGGGCCGCGAACTGCAACCTCGCAGGAATCTCCCAGTTTCCCGGCCCAACGAAAGCCCCCAGACCCAAATTGAGAGGGGCTGCTTGGGGGCCCCCTGGGGGCCCTTCAGGCCAGCTAGGTCTTTGTGTCCTGGCTCCTTCGGTTTGGGAGCTGTTGCTGCAGTTGGGCATGTTGGCCGGAGAGTGCTTCTCCGGCCGCGAACTCTAACCTTGCTGGATTCTCCCAGGTTCCCGGCCCAACGAAAGCCCCCAGACCCAAATTGAGAGGGGCTGCTTGGGGGCCCCCTGGGGGCCCTTCAGGCCAGCTAGGTCTTTGGGTCCTGGCTCCTTCGCTTTGGGAGCTGTTGCTGCAGTTGGGCATGTTGGCCGGAGAGTGCTTCTCGGGCCGCGAAGTGCAACCTTGCAGGATTCTCCCAGGTTCCCGGCCCAACGAAAGCGCCCAGACCCAAATTGAGAGGGGCTGCTTGGGGACCCCCTGGGGGCCCTTCAGGCCAGCTAGGTCTTTGGGTCCTGGCTCCTTCGCTTTGGGAGCTGTTGCTGCAGTTGGGCATGTTGGCCGGAGAGTGCTTCTCGGGCCGCGAACTGCAACCTTGCAGGATTCTCCCAGGTTCCCGGCCCAACGAAAGCGCCCAGACCCAAATTGAGAGGGGCTGCTTGGGGACCCCCTGGGGGCCCTTCAGGCCAGCTAGGTCTTTGGGTCCTGGCTCCTTCGCTTTGGGAGCTGTTGCTGCAGTTGGGCATGTTGGCCGGAGAGTGCTTCTCGGGCCGCGAACTATAACTTGCAGGTACCTCTCAGGTATACATGCCCAACGAAAGCCCCCAGACCCAAATGGAGAGGGGCTGCTTGGGGGCCCCCTGGGGGCCCTTCAGGCCAGCTAGGTCTTTGGGTCCTGGCTCCTTCGCTTTGGGAGCTGTTGCTGGATATTTGGCATGTTGGCCGGAGAGTGCTTCTCGGGCCGCGAACTGCAACCTTGCTGGTATCTCCCAGGTTCTCAGCCTAAAGAAAGCCCCCAGACCCAAATGGAGAGGGGCTACTTGGGGCCCCCTGGAGGCCCTTCAGGCCAGCTAGGTCTTTGTGTCCTGGCTCCTTCGGTTTGGGAGCTGTTGCTGCAGTTGGGCATGTTGGCCGGAGAGTGCTTCTCGGGCCTCGAACTGCAACCTTGCAGGAATCTCCCAGGTTCCCGGCCCAACAAAAGCCCCCAGAACCAAATGGAGAGGGGCTGCTTGGGGGCCCCCTGGGGGCCCTTCAGGCCAGCTAGGTCTTTGGGTCCTGGCTCCTTCGCTTTGGGAGCTGTTGCTGCAGTTGGGCATGTTGGCCGGAGAGTGCTTCTCGGGCCGCGAACTGCAACCTTGCAGGTACCTCCCAGGTTCCCGGCCCAACGAAAGCCCCCAGACCCAAATGGAGAGGAGCTCCTTGGGTGCCCCCTGGGGGCCCTTCAGGCCAGCTAGGTCTTTGTGTCCTGGCTCCTTCGCTTTGGGAGCTGTTGCTGCAGTTGGGCATGTTGGACGGAGAGTGCTTCTCGGGCCGCGAACTGCAACCTCGCAGGAATCTCCCAGTTTCCCGGCCCAACGAAAGCCCCCAGACCCAAATTGAGAGGGGCTGCTTGGGGGCCCCCTGGGGGCCCTTCAGGCCAGCTAGGTCTTTGTGTCCTGGCTCCTTCGGTTTGGGAGCTGTTGCTGCAGTTGGGCATGTTGGCCGGAGAGTGCTTCTCCGGCCGCGAACTCTAACCTTGCTGGATTCTCCCAGGTTCCCGGCCCAACGAAAGCCCCCAGACCCAAATTGAGAGGGGCTGCTTGGGGGCCCCCTGGGGGCCCTTCAGGCCAGCTAGGTCTTTGGGTCCTGGCTCCTTCGCTTTGGGAGCTGTTGCTGCAGTTGGGCATGTTGGCCGGAGAGTGCTTCTCGGGCCGCGAAGTGCAACCTTGCAGGATTCTCCCAGGTTCCCGGCCCAACGAAAGCGCCCAGACCCAAATTGAGAGGGGCTGCTTGGGGACCCCCTGGGGGCCCTTCAGGCCAGCTAGGTCTTTGGGTCCTGGCTCCTTCGCTTTGGGAGCTGTTGCTGCAGTTGGGCATGTTGGCCGGAGAGTGCTTCTCGGGCCGCGAACTGCAACCTTGCAGGATTCTCCCAGGTTCCCGGCCCAACGAAAGCGCCCAGACCCAAATTGAGAGGGGCTGCTTGGGGACCCCCTGGGGGCCCTTCAGGCCAGCTAGGTCTTTGGGTCCTGGCTCCTTCGCTTTGGGAGCTGTTGCTGCAGTTGGGCATGTTGGCCGGAGAGTGCTTCTCGGGCCGCGAACTATAACTTGCAGGTACCTCTCAGGTATACATGCCCAACGAAAGCCCCAGACCCAAATGGAGAGGGCTGCTTGGGGGCCCCCTGGGGGCCCTTCAGGCCAGCTAGGTCTTTGGGTCCTGGCTCCTTCGCTTTGGGAGCTGTTGCTGGATATTGGGCATGTTGGCCGGAGAGTGCTTCTCGGGCCGCGAACTGCAACCTTGCTGGTATCTCCCAGGTTCTCAGCCTAAAGAAAGCCCCCAGACCCAAATGGAGAGGAAGCTCCTTGGGGGCCCCATGGGGGCCCTTCAGGCCAGCTAGGTCTTTGGGTCCTGGCTCCTTCGCTTTGGGAGCTGTTGCTGCAGTTGGGCATGTTGGCCGGAGAGTGCTTCTCGGGCCGCGAACTGCAACCTCGCAGGAATCTCCCAGGTTCCCAGCCCAACGAAAGCCCCCAGACCCAAATTGAGAGGGGCTGCTTGGGGCCCCCTGGGGCCCTTCAGGCCAGCTAGGTCTTTGTGTCCTGGCTCCTTCGGTTTGGGAGCTGTTGCTGCAGTTGGGCATGTTGGCCGGAGAGTGCTTCTCGGGCCGCGAACTGCAACCTTGCAGGATTCTCCCAGGTTCCCGGCCCAACGAAAGCCCCCAGACCCAAATTGAGAGGGGTTCCTGGGGCCCCCCTGGAGGCCCTTCAGGCCAGCTAGGTCTTTGGGTCCTGGCTCCTTCGGTTTGGGAGCTGTTGCTGCAGTTGGGCATGTTGGCCGGAGAGTGCTTCTCGGGCCGCGAACTGCAACCTTGCAGGTACCTCCCAGGTTCCCGGCCCAACGAAAACCCCCAGACCCAAATGGAGAGGGGCTGCTTGGGGGCCCCCTGGGGGCCCTTCAGGCCAGCTAGGTCTTTGGGTCCTGGCTCCTTCGCTTTGGGAGCTGTTGCTGCAGTTGGGCATGTTGGCCGGAGAGTGCTTCTCGGGCCGCGAACTGTAACTTGCAGGTACCTCTCAGGTATACATGCCCAACGAAAGCCCCCAGACCCAAATGGAGAGGGGCTGCTTGGGGGCCCCCTGGGGGCCCTTCAGGCCAGCTAGGTCTTTGGGTCCTGGCTCCTTCGCTTTGGTAGCTGTTGCTGGATATTGGGCATGTTGGCCGGAGAGTGCTTCTCGGGCCGCGAACTGCAACCTTGCTGGTATCTCCCAGGTTCTCAGCCTAAGGAAAGCCCCCAGAACCAAATGGAGAGGGGCTGCTTGGGGCCCCCTGGAGGCCGTTCAGGCCAGCTAGGTCTTTGGTCCTGGCTCCTTCGCTTTGGGAGCTGTTGCTGCAGTTGGGCATGTTGGCCGGAGAGTGCTTCTCGGGCCGCGAACTGCAACCTTGCAGGTACCTCCCAGGTTCCCGGCCCAACGAAAACCCCCAGACCCAAATGGAGAGGGGCTGCCTTGGGGGCCCCCTGGGGGCCCTTCAGGCCAGCTAGGTCTTTGGGTCCTGGCTCCTTCGCTTTGGGAGCTGTTGCTGCAGTTGGGCATGTTGGCCGGAGAGTGCTTCTCGGGCCGCGAAATTTAACTTGCAGGTACCTCTCAGGTATACATGCCCAACGAAAGCCCCCAGACCCAAAATGGAGAGGGGCTGCTTGGGGGCCCCCTGGGGGCCCTTCAGGCCAGCTAGGTCTTTGGATCCTGGCTCCTTCGGTTTGGGAGCTGTTGCTGCAGTTGGGCATGTTGGCCGGAGAGTGCTTCTCGGACCGCGAACTGCAACCTTGCAGGAATTTTCCAGGTTCCCGGCCCAACGAAAGCCCCCAGACCCAAATTGAGAGGGGCTCCTTGGGGCCCCATGGGGGCCCTTCAGGCCAGCTAGGTCTTTGGGTCCTGGCTCCTTCGCTTTGGGAGCTGTTTGCTGCAGTTGGGCATGTTGGCCGGAGAGTGCTTTCCGGCCGCGAACTCTAACCTTGCAGGATTCTCCCAGGTTCCCGGCCCAACGAAAGCCCCAGACCCAAATGGAGAGGGCTGCTTGGGGGCCCCCTGGGGGCCCTTCAGGCCAGCTAGGTCTTTGGGTCCTGGCTCCTTCGGTTTGGGAGCTGTTGCTGCAGTTGGGCATGTTGGCCGGAGAGTGCTTCTCGGGCCGCGAACTGCAACCTTGCAGGATTCTCCAAGTTCCCGGCCCAACGAAAGCCCCCAGACCAAATTGAGAAGGGCTGCTTGGGGACCCCCTGGGGGCCCTTCAGGCCAGCTAGTTCTTTGGGTCCTGGCTCCTTCGCTTTGGGAGCTGTTGCTGCAGTTGGGCATGTTGGGCGGAGAGTGCTTCTCGGGCCGCGAACTGTAACTTGCAGGTACCTCCCAGGTATACATGCCCAACGAAAGCCCCCAGACCCAAATGGAGAGGGGCTGCTTGGTGGCCTTCTGGGGGCCCTTCAGGCCAGCTAGGTCTTTGGGTCCTGGCTCCTTCGCTTTGGGAGCTGTTGCTGGATATTGGGCATGTTGGCCGGAGAGTGCTTCTCGGGCCGCGAACTGCAACCTTGCAGGAATCTCCCAGGTTCCCGGCCCAACAAAAGCCCCCAGAACCAAATGGAGAGGGGCTGCTTGGGGGCCCCCTGGGGGCCCTTCAGGCCAGCTAGGTCTTTGGGTCCTGGCTCCTTCGCTTTGGGAGCTGTTGCTGCAGTTGGGCATGTTGGCCGGAGAGTGCTTCTCGGGCCGCGAACTGTAACTTGCAGGTACCTTTCAGGTATACATGCCCAACGAAAGCCCCCAGACCCAAATGGAGAGGGGCGTCTTGGTGACCTTCTGGGGGCCCTTCAGGCCAGCTAGGTCTTTGGGTCCTGGCTCCTTCGGTTTGGGAGCTGTTGCTGCAGTTGGGCATGTTGGCCGGAGAGTGCTTCTCGGGCCGCGAACTGCAACCTTGCAGGTACCTCCCAGGTTCCCGGCCCAACGAAAACCCCCAGACCCAAATGGAGAGGGGCTGCTTGGGGGCCCCCTGGGGGCCCTTCAGGCCAGCTAGGTCTTTGGGTCCTGGCTCCTTCGCTTTGGGAGCTGTTACTGCAGTTGGGCATGTTGGCCGGAGAGTGCTTCTCGGGCCGCGAACTGTAACCTTGCAGGTACCTCTCAGGTATACATGCCCAACGAAAGCCCCCAGACCCAAATGGAGAGGGGCTGCTTGGTGGCCTTCTGGGGGCCCTTCAGGCCAGCTAGGTCTTTGGGTCCTGGCTCCTTCGCTTTGGGAGCTGTTGCTGGATATTGGGCATGTTGGCCGGAGAGTGCTTCTCGGGCCGCGAACTGCAACCTTGCTGGTATCTCCCAGGTTCCCGGCCCAACGAAAGCCCCCAGACCCAAATGGAGAGGGGCTACTTGGGGCCCCCTGGAGGCCCTTCAGGCCAGCTAGGTCTTTGTGTCCTGGCTCCTTCGGTTTGGGAGCTGTTGCTGCAGTTGGGCATGTTGGCCGGAGAGTGCTTCTCGGGCCTCGAACTGCAACCTTGCAGGAATCTCCCAGGTTCCCGGCCCAACAAAAGCCCCCAGAACCAAATGGAGAGGGGCTGCTTGGGGGCCCCCTGGGGGCCCTTCAGGCCAGCTAGGTCTTTGGGTCCTGGCTCCTTCGGTTTGGGAGCTGTTGCTGCAGTTGGGCATGTTGGCCGGAGAGTGCTTCTCGGGCCGCGAACTGCAACCTTGCAGGTACCTCGCAGGTTCCCGGCCCAACGAAAGCCCCCAGACCCAAATGGAGAGGAGCTCCTTGGGTGCCCCATGGGGGCCCTTCAGGCCAGCTAGGTCTTTGTGTCCTGGCTCCTTCGCTTTGGGAGCTGTTGCTGCAGTTGGGCATGTTGGCCGGAGAGTGCTTCTCGGGCCGCGAACTGTAACCTCGCAGGAATCTCCCAGTTTCCCGGCCCAACGAAAGCCCCCAGACCCAAATTGAGAGGGGCTGCTTGGGGGCCCCCTGGGGGCCCTTCAGGCCAGCTAGGTCTTTGTGTCCTGGCTCCTTCGGTTTGGGAGCTGTTGCTGCAGTTGGGCATGTTGGCCGGAGAGTGCTTCTCCGGCCGCGAACTCTAACCTTGCTGGATTCTCCCAGGTTCCCGGCCCAACGAAAGCCCCCAGACCCAAATGGAGAGGGGCTGCTTGGGGGCCCCCTGGGGGCCCTTCAGGCCAGCTAGGTCTTTGGGTCCTGGCTCCTTCGGTTTGGGAGCTGTTGCTGCAGTTGGGCATGTTGGCCGGAGAGTGCTTCTCGGGCCGCGAACTGCAACCTTGCAGGATTCTCCCAGGTTCCCGGCCCAACGAAAGCCCCCAGACCCAAATTGAGAGGGGTTCCTGGGGGTCCCCCTGGAGGCCCTTCAGGCCAGCTAGGTCTTTGGGTCCTGGCTCCTTCGCTTTGGGAGCTGTTGCTGCAGTTGGGCATGTTGGCCGGAGAGTGCTTCTCGGGCCGCGAACTGCAACCTTGCAGGTACCTCCCAGGTTCCCGGCCCAACGAAAGCCCCCAGACCCAAATTGAGAGGGGCTGCTTGGGGGCCCCCTGGGGGCCCTTCAGGCCAGCTAGGTCTTTGGGTCCTGGCTCCTTCGCTTTGGGAGCTGTTGCTGCAGTTGGGCATGTTGGCCGGAGAGTGCTTCTCGGGCCGCGAACTATAACTTGCAGGTACCTCTCAGGTATACATGCCCAACGAAAGCCCCCAGACCCAAATGGAGAGGGGCTGCTTGGGGGCCCCCTGGGGGCCCTTCAGGCCAGCTAGGTCTTTGGGTCCTGGCTCCTTCGCTTTGGGAGCTGTTGCTGGATATTGGGCATGTTGGCCGGAGAGTGCTTCTCGGGCCGCGAACTGCAACCTTGCAGGTACCTCCCAGGTTCTCAGCCTAAAGAAAGCCCCCAGACCCAAATGGAGAGGAAGCTCCTTGGGGGCCCCCTGGGGGCCCTTCAGGCCAGCTAGGTCTTTGTGTCCTGGCTCCTTCGGTTTGGGAGCTGTTGCTGCAGTTGGGCATGTTGGCCGGAGAGTGCTTCTCGGGCCGCGAACTGCAACCTTGCAGGATTCTCCCAGGTTCCCGGCCCAACGAAAGCCCCCAGACCCAAATTGAGAGGGGTTCCTGGGGGTCCCCCTGGAGGCCCTTCAGGCCAGCTAGGTCTTTGGGTCCTGGCTCCTTCGGTTTGGGAGCTGTTGCTGCAGTTGGGCATGTTGGCCGGAGAGTGCTTCTCGGGCCGCGAACTGCAACCTTGCAGGTACCTCCCAGGTTCCCGGCCCAACGAAAGCCCCCAGACCCAAATTGAGAGGGGCTGCTTGGGGGCCCCCTGGGGGCCCTTCAGGCCAGCTAGGTCTTTGGGTCCTGGCTCCTTCGCTTTGGGAGCTGTTGCTGCAGTTGGGCATGTTGGCCGGAGAGTGCTTCTCGGGCCGCGAACTGTAACTTGCAGGTACCTCTCAGGTATACATGCCCAACGAAAGCCCCCAGACCCAAATGGAGAGGGGCTGCTTGGTGGCCTTCTGGGGGCCCTTCAGGCCAGCTAGGTCTTTGGGTCCTGGCTCCTTCGGTTTGGGAGCTGTTGCTGGATATTGGGCATGTTGGCCGGAGAGTGCTTCTCGGGCCGCGAATTGCAACCTTGCTGGTATCTCCCAGGTTCTCAGCCTAAAGAAAGCCCCCAGACCCAAATTGAGAGGGGCTGCTTGGGGCCCCCCTGGAGGCCCTTCAGGCCAGCTAGGTCTTTGGGTCCTGGCTCCTTCGGTTTGGGAGCTGTTGCTGCAGTTGGGCATGTTGGCCGGAGAGTGCTTCTCGGGCCGCGAACTGTAACCTTGCAGGTACCTCCCAGGTATACATGCCCAACGAAAGCCCCCAGACCCAAATGGAGAGGGGCTACTTGGGGGCCCCCTGGGGGCCCTTCAGGCCAGCTAGGTCTTTGGGTCCTGGCTCCTTCGCTTTGGGAGCTGTTGCTGCAGTTGGGCATGCTGGCCGGAGAGTGCTTCTCGGGCCGCGAACTGCAACCTTGCAGGTACCTCCCAGGTTCCCGGCCCAACTAAAGCCCCCAGACCCAAATGGAGAGGAAGCTCCTTGGGGGCCCCCTGGGGGCCCTTCAGGCCAGCTAGGTCTTTGGGTCCTGGCTCCTTCGCTTTGGGAGCTGTTGCTGCAGTTGGGCATGTTGGCCGGAGAGTGCTTCTCGGGCCGCGAACTGCAACCTCGCAGGAATCTCCCAGGTTCCCAGCCCAACGAAAGCCCCCAGACCCAAATTGAGAGGGGCTGCTTGGGGGCCCCCTGGGGGCCCTTCAGGCCAGCTAGGTCTTTGGGTCCTGGCTCCTTCGGTTTGGGAGCTGTTGCTGCAGTTGGGCATGTTGGCCGGAGAGTGCTTCTCGGGCCGCGAACTTCAACCTTGCAGGATTCTCCCAGGTTCCCGGCCCAACGAAAGCCCCCAGACCCAAATGGAGAGGGGCTGCTTGGGGCCCCCCTGGAGGCCCTTCAGGCCAGCTAGGTCTTTGGGTCCTGGCTCCTTCGGTTTGGGAGCTGTTGCTGCAGTTGGGCATGTTGGCCGGAGAGTGCTTCTCGGGCCGCGAACTGCAACCTTGCAGGATTCTCCCAGGTTCCCGGCCCAACGAAAGCCCCCAGACCCAAATTGAGAGGGGCTGCTTGGGGCCCCCCTGGGGGCCCTTCAGGCCAGCTAGGTCTTTGTGTCCTGGCTCCTTCGCTTTGGGAGCTGTTGCTGCAGTTGGGCATGTTGGCCGGAGAGTGCTTCTCGGGCCGCGAACTGCAACCTTGCAGGAATCTCCCAGGTTCCATGCCCAACGAAAGCCCCCAGACCCAAATGGAGAGGGGCTGCTTGGGGGCCCCCTGGGGGCCCTTCAGGCCAGCTAGGTCTTTGGGTCCTGGCTCCTTCGCTTTGGGAGCTGTTGCTGCAGTTGGGCATGGTGGCCGGAGAGTGCTTCTCGGGCCGCGAACTGCAACCTTGCAGGATTCTCCCAGGTTCCATGCGCAACGAAAGCCCCCAGACCCAAATGGAGAGGGGCTGCTTGGGGCCCCCCTGGGGGCCCTTCAGGCCAGCTAGGTCTTTGGGTCCTGGCTCCTTCGGTTTGGGAGCTGTTGCTGCAGTTGGGCATGGTGGCCGGAGAGTGCTTCTCGGGCCGCGAACTGCAACCTTGCAGGATTCTCCCAGGTTCCCGGCCCAACGAAAGCCCCCAGACCCAAATTGAGAGGGGCTGCTTCGGGCCCCCCTGGAGGCCCTTCAGGCCAGCTAGGTCTTTGGGTCCTGGCTCCTTCGGTTTGGGAGCTGTTGCTGCAGTTGGGCATGTTGGCCGGAGAGTGCTTCTCGGGCCGCGAACTGCAACCTTGCAGGTACCTCCCAGGTTCCCGGCCCAACGAAAACCCCCAGACCCAAATGGAGAGGGGCTGCTTGGGGGCCCCCTGGGGGCCCTTCAGGCCAGCTAGGTCTTTGGGTCCTGGCTCCTTCGCTTTGGGAGCTGTTGCTGCAGTTGGGCATGTTGGCCGGAGAGTGCTTCTCGGGCCGCGAACTGTAACTTGCAGGTACCTCTCAGGTATACATGCCCAACGAAAGCCCCCAGACCCAAATGGAGAGGGGCTGCTTGGTGGCCTTCTGGGGGCCCTTCAGGCCAGCTAGGTCTTTGGGTCCTGGCTCCTTCGCTTTGGGAGCTGTTGCTGGATATTGGGCATGTTGGCCGGAGAGTGCTTCTCGGGCCGCGAATTGCAACCTTGCTGGTATCTCCCAGGTTCTCAGCCTAAAGAAAGCCCCCAGACCCAAATTGAGAGGGGCTGCTTGGGGCCCCCCTGGAGGCCCTTCAGGCCAGCTAGGTCTTTGGGTCCTGGCTCCTTCGGTTTGGGAGCTGTTGCTGCAGTTGGGCATGTTGGCCGGAGAGTGCTTCTCGGGCCGCGAATTGCAACCTTGCTGGTATCTCCCAGGTTCTCAGCCTAAAGAAAGCCCCCAGACCCAAATTGAGAGGGGCTGCTTGGGGCCCCCCTGGGGGCCCTTCAGGCCAGCTAGGTCTTTGGGTCCTGGCTCCTTCGGTTTGGGAGCTGTTGCTGCAGTTGGGCATGTTGGCCGGAGAGTGCTTCTCGGGCCGCGAACTGCAACCTTGATGGTAACTCCCAGGTTCTCAGCCTAAAGAAAGCCCCCAGACCCAAATGGAGAGGGGCTGCTTGGGGGCCCCCTGGGGGCCCTTCAGGCCAGCTAGGTCTTTGGGTCCTGGCTCCTTCGCTTTGGGAGCTGTTGCTGCAGTTGGGCATGTTGGCCGGAGAGTGCTTCTCGGGCCGCGAACTGCAACCTTGCAGGAATCTCCCAGGTTCCCGGCCCAACAAAAGCCCCCAGACCCAAATGGAGAGGGGCTGCTTGGGGGCCCCCTGGGGGCACTTCAGGCCAGCTAGGTCTTTGTGTCCTGGCTCCTTCGCTTTGGGAGCTGTTGCTGCAGTTGGGCATGTTGGCCGGAGAGTGCTTCTCCGGCCACGAACTGCAACCTTGCAGGTAACTCCCAGGTTCCCGGCCCAACTAAAGCCCCCAGACCCAAATGGAGAGGAGCTCCTTGGGGGCCCCATGGGGGCCCTTCAGGCCAGCTAGGTCTTTGGGTCCTGGCTCCTTCGGTTTGGGAGCTGTTGCTGCAGTTGGGCATGTTGGCCGGAGAGTGCTTCTCGGGCCGCGAACTGCAACCTTGCAGGTACCTCCCAGGTTCCATGGCCAACGAAAGCCCCCAGACCCAAATGGAGAGGGGCTGCTTGGGGGCCCCCTGGGGGCCCTTCAGGCCAGCTAGGTCTTTGGGTCCTGGCTCCTTCGCTTTGGGAGCTGTTGCTGCAGTTGGGCATGTTGGCCGGAGAGTGCTTCTCCGGCCGCGAACTGCAAACTTGCAGGAATCTCCCAGGTTCCCGGCCCAACGAAAGCCCCCAGACCCAAATTGAGAGGGGCTGCTTGAGGGCCCCCTGGGGGCCCTTCAGGCCAGCTAGGTCTTTGGGTCCTGGCTCCTTCGCTTTGGGAGCTGTTGCTGCAGTTGGGCATGTTGGCCGGAGAGTGCTTCTCGTGCCGCGAACTGCAACCTTGCATGAATCTCCCAGGTTCCCCGCCCAACGAAAGCCCCCAGACCCAAATGGAGAGGGGCTGCTTGGGGACCCCCTGGGGGCCCTTCAGGCCAGCTAGGTCTTTCGGTCCTGGCTCCTTCGCTTTGGGAGCTGTTGCTGCAGTTGGGCATGTTGGCCGGAGAGTGCTTCTCGGGCCGCGAACTGTAACCTTGCAGGTACCTCCCAGGTATACATGCCCAACGAAAGCCCCCAGACCCAAATTGAGAGGGGCTACTTGGGGGCCCCCTGGGGGCCCTTCAGGCCAGCTAGGTCTTTGGGTCCTGGCTCCTTCGCTTTGGGAGCTGTTGCTGCAGTTGGGCATGCTGGCCGGAGAGTGCTTCTCGGGCCGCGAACTGCAACCTCGCAGGAATCTCCCAGGTTCCCAGCCCAACGAAAGCCCCCAGACCCAAATGGAGAGGGGCTGCTTGGGGGCCCCCTGGGGGCCCTTCAGGCCAGCTAGGTCTTTGGGTCCTGGCTCCTTCGGTTTGGGAGCTGTTGCTGCAGTTGGGCATGTTGGCCGGAGAGTGCTTCTCGGGCCGCGAACTGCAACCTTGCAGGATTCTCCCAGGTTCCCGGCCCAACGAAAGCCCCCAGACCCAAATGGAGAGGGGCTGCTTGGGGCCCCCCTGGAGGCCCTTCAGGCCAGCTAGGTCTTTGTGTCCTGGCTCCTTCGGTTTGGGAGCTGTTGCTGCAGTTGTGCATGTTGGCCGGAGAGTGCTTCTCGGGCCGCGAACTGCAACCTTGCAGGATTCTCCAGGGTTCCCGGCCCAACGAAAACCCCCAGACCCAAATTGAGAGGGGCTGCTTGGGGCCCCCCTGGGGGCCCTTCAGGCCAGCTAGGTCTTTGTGTCCTGGCTCCTTCGCTTTGGGAGCTGTTGCTGCAGTTGGGCATGTTGGCCGGAGAGTGCTTCTCGGGCCGCGAACTGCAACCTTGCAGGAATCTCCCAGGTTCCATGCCCAACGAAAGCCCCCAGACCCAAATGGAGAGGGGCTGCTTGGGGCCCCCCTGGGGGCCCTTCAGGCCAGCTAGGTCTTTGGGTCCTGGCTCCTTCGGTTTGGGAGCTGTTGCTGCAGTTGGGCATGTTGGCCGGAGAGTGCTTCTCGGGCCGCGAAGTGCAACCTTGCAGGATTCTCCCAGGTTCCCGGCCCAACGAAAGCGCCCAGACCCAAATTGAGAGGGGCTGCTTGGGGACCCCCTGGGGGCCCTTCAGGCCAGCTAGGTCTTTGGGTCCTGGCTCCTTCGCTTTGGGAGCTGTTGCTGCAGTTGGGCATGTTGGCCGGAGAGTGCTTCTCGGGCCGCGAACTGCAACCTTGCAGGATTCTCCCAGGTTCCCGGCCCAACGAAAGCGCCCAGACCCAAATTGAGAGGGGCTGCTTGGGGACCCCCTGGGGGCCCTTCAGGCCAGCTAGGTCTTTGGGTCCTGGCTCCTTCGCTTTGGGAGCTGTTGCTGCAGTTGGGCATGTTGGCCGGAGAGTGCTTCTCGGGCCGCGAACTATAACTTGCAGGTACCTCTCAGGTATACATGCCCAACGAAAGCCCCCAGACCCAAATGGAGAGGGGCTGCTTGGGGGCCCCCTGGGGGCCCTTCAGGCCAGCTAGGTCTTTGGGTCCTGGCTCCTTCGCTTTGGGAGCTGTTGCTGGATATTGGGCATGTTGGCCGGAGAGTGCTTCTCGGGCCGCGAACTGCAACCTTGCTGGTATCTCCCAGGTTCTCAGCCTAAAGAAAGCCCCCAGACCCAAATGGAGAGGAAGCTCCTTGGGGGCCCCCTGGGGGCCCTTCAGGCCAGCTAGGTCTTTGGGTCCTGGCTCCTTCGCTTTGGGAGCTGTTGCTGCAGTTGGGCATGTTGGCCGGAGAGTGCTTCTCGGGCCGCGAACTGCAACCTCGCAGGAATCTCCCAGGTTCCCAGCCCAACGAAAGCCCCCAGACCCAAATTGAGAGGGGCTGCTTGGGGGCCCCCTGGGGGCCCTTCAGGCCAGCTAGGTCTTTGTGTCCTGGCTCCTTCGGTTTGGGAGCTGTTGCTGCAGTTGGGCATGTTGGCCGGAGAGTGCTTCTCGGGCCGCGAACTGCAACCTTGCAGGATTCTCCCAGGTTCCCGGCCCAACGAAAGCCCCCAGACCCAAATTGAGAGGGGTTCCTGGGGGTCCCCCTGGAGGCCCTTCAGGCCAGCTAGGTCTTTGGGTCCTGGCTCCTTCGGTTTGGGAGCTGTTGCTGCAGTTGGGCATGTTGGCCGGAGAGTGCTTCTCGGGCCGCGAACTGCAACCTTGCAGGTACCTCCCAGGTTCCCGGCCCAACGAAAACCCCCAGACCCAAATGGAGAGGGGCTGCTTGGGGGCCCCCTGGGGGCCCTTCAGGCCAGCTAGGTCTTTGGGTCCTGGCTCCTTCGCTTTGGGAGCTGTTGCTGCAGTTGGGCATGTTGGCCGGAGAGTGCTTCTCGGGCCGCGAACTGTAACTTGCAGGTACCTCTCAGGTATACATGCCCAACGAAAGCCCCCAGACCCAAATGGAGAGGGGCTGCTTGGTGGCCTTCTGGGGGCCCTTCAGGCCAGCTAGGTCTTTGGGTCCTGGCTCCTTCGCTTTGGGAGCTGTTGCTGGATATTGGGCATGTTGGCCGGAGAGTGCTTCTCGGGCCGCGAATTGCAACCTTGCTGGTATCTCCCAGGTTCTCAGCCTAAAGAAAGCCCCCAGACCCAAATTGAGAGGGGCTGCTTGGGGCCCCCCTGGAGGCCCTTCAGGCCAGCTAGGTCTTTGGGTCCTGGCTCCTTCGGTTTGGGAGCTGTTGCTGCAGTTGGGCATGTTGGCCGGAGAGTGCTTCTCGGGCCGCGAACTGTAACCTTGCAGGTACCTCCCAGGTATACATGCCCAACGAAAGCCCCCAGACCCAAATGGAGAGGGGCTACTTGGGGGCCCCCTGGGGGCCCTTCAGGCCAGCTAGGTCTTTGGGTCCTGGCTCCTTCGCTTTGGGAGCTGTTGCTGCAGTTGGGCATGCTGGCCGGAGAGTGCTTCTCCGGCCGCGAA
>NW_028168774.1:2500-28604 GCF_964237585.1 Gallinula chloropus
CCCAACGAAAGCCCCCAGACCCAAATGGAGAGGGGCTGCTTGGGGGCCCCCTGGGGCCCCTTCAGGCCAGCTAGGTCTTTGGGTCCTGGCTCCTTCGCTTTGGGAGCAGTCGCTGGACGTTCAGCACGTTGGCCGGAGAGTGCTTCTCGGGCCGCGACCTGCAACCGGGCAGGTACCTCCCAGGTTCCCGGCCCAACGAAAGCCCCCAGACCCAAATGGAGAGGGGCTGCTTGGGGGCCCCCTGGGGCCCCTTCAGGCCAGCTAGGTCTTTGGGTCCTGGCTCCTTCGCTTTGGGAGCAGTCGCTGGACGTTCGGCACGTTGGCCGGAGAGTGCTTCTCGGGCCGCGACCTGCAACCGGGCAGGTACCTCCCAGGTTCCCGGCCCAACGAAAGCCCCCAGACCCAAATGGAGAGGGGCTGCTTGGGGGCCCCCTGGGGCCCCTTCAGGCCAGCTAGGTCTTTGGGTCCTGGCTCCTTCGCTTTGGGAGCAGTCGCTGGACGTTGGGCACGTTGGCCAGAGAGTGCTTCTCGGGCCGCGACCTGCAACCGGGCAGGTACCTCCCAGGTTCCCGGCCCAACGAAAGCCCCCAGACCCAAATGGAGAGGGGCTGCTTGGGGGCCCCCTGGGGCCCCTTCAGGCCAGCTAGGTCTTTGGGTCCTGGCTCCTTCGCTTTGGGAGCAGTCGCTGGACGTTTGGCACGTTGGCCGGAGAGTGCTTCTCGGGCCGCGACCTGCAACCGGGCAGGTACCTCCCAGGTTCCCGGCCCAACGAAAGCCCCCAGACCCAAATGGAGAGGGGCTGCTTGGGGGCCCCCTGGGGCCCCTTCAGGCCAGCTAGGTCTTTGGGTCCTGGCTCCTTCGCTTTGGGAGCAGTCGCTGGACGTTCGGCACGTTGGCCGGAGAGTGCTTCTCGGGCCGCGACCTGCAACCGGGCAGGTACCTCCCAGGTTCCCGGCCCAACGAAAGCCCCCAGACCCAAATGGAGAGGGGCTGCTTGGGGGCCCCCTGGGGCCCCTTCAGGCCAGCTAGGTCTTTGGGTCCTGGCTCCTTCGCTTTGGGAGCAGTCGCTGGACGTTTGGCACGTTGGCCGGAGAGTGCTTCTCGGGCCGCGACCTGCAACCGGGCAGGTACCTCCCAGGTTCCCGGCCCAACGAAAGCCCCCAGACCCAAATGGAGAGGGGCTGCTTGGGGGCCCCCTGGGGCCCCTTCAGGCCAGCTAGGTCTTTGGGTCCTGGCTCCTTCGCTTTGGGAGCAGTCGCTGGACGTTCGGCACGTTGGCCGGAGAGTACTTCTCGGGCCGCGACCTGCAACCGGGCAGGTACCTCCCAGGTTCCCGGCCCAACGAAAGCCCCCAGACCCAAATGGAGAGGGGCTGCTTGGGGGCCCCCTGGGGCCCCTTCAGGCCAGCTAGGTCTTTGGGTCCTGGCTCCTTCGCTTTGGGAGCAGTCGCTGGACGTTGGGCACGTTGGCCGGAGAGTGCTTCTCGGGCCGCGACCTGCAACCGGGCAGGTACCTCCCAGGTTCCCGGCCCAACGAAAGCCCCCAGACCCAAATGGAGAGGGGCTGCTTGGGGGCCCCCTGGGGCCCCTTCAGGCCAGCTAGGTCTTTGGGTCCTGGCTCCTTCGCTTTGGGAGCAGTCGCTGGACGTTTGGCACGTTGGCCGGAGAGTGCTTCTCGGGCCGCGACCTGCAACCGGGCAGGTACCTCCCAGGTTCCCGGCCCAACGAAAGCCCCCAGACCCAAATGGAGAGGGGCTGCTTGGGGGCCCCCTGGGGCCCCTTCAGGCCAGCTAGGTCTTTGGGTCCTGGCTCCTTCGCTTTGGGAGCAGTCGCCGGACGTTCGGCACGTTGGCCGGAGAGTGCTTCTCGGGCCGCGACCTGCAACCGGGCAGGTACCTCCCAGGTTCCCGGCCCAACGAAAGCCCCCAGACCCAAATGGAGAGGGGCTGCTTGGGGGCCCCCTGGGGCCCCTTCAGGCCAGCTAGGTCTTTGGGTCCTGGCTCCTTCGCTTTGGGAGCAGTCGCTGGACGTTCGGCACGTTGGCCGGAGAGTGCTTCTCGGGCCGCGACCTGCAACCGGGCAGGTACCTCCCAGGTTCCCGGCCCAACGAAAGCCCCCAGACCCAAATGGAGAGGGGCTGCTTGGGGGCCCCCTGGGGCCCCTTCAGGCCAGCTAGGTCTTTGGGTCCTGGCTCCTTCGCTTTGGGAGCAGTCGCTGGACGTTCGGCACGTTGGCCGGAGAGTGCTTCTCGGGCCGCGACCTGCAACCGGGCAGGTACCTCCCAGGTTCCCGGCCCAACGAAAGCCCCCAGACCCAAATGGAGAGGGGCTGCTTGGGGGCCCCCTGGGGCCCCTTCAGGCCAGCTAGGTCTTTGGGTCCTGGCTCCTTCGCTTTGGGAGCAGTCGCTGGACGTTTGGCACGTTGGCCGCAGAGTGCTTCTCGGGCCGCGACCTGCAACCGGGCAGGTACCTCCCAGGTTCCCGGCCCAACGAAAGCCCCCAGACCCAAATGGAGAGGGGCTGCTTGGGGGCCCCCTGGGGCCCCTTCAGGCCAGCTAGGTCTTTGGGTCCTGGCTCCTTCGCTTTGGGAGCAGTCGCCGGACGTTCGGCACGTTGGCCGGAGAGTGCTTCTCGGGCCGCGACCTGCAACCGGGCAGGTACCTCCCAGGTTCCCGGCCCAACGAAAGCCCCCAGACCCAAATGGAGAGGGGCTGCTTGGGGGCCCCCTGGGGCCCCTTCAGGCCAGCTAGGTCTTTGGGTCCTGGCTCCTTCGCTTTGGGAGCAGTCGCTGGACGTTTGGCACGTTGGCCGGAGAGTGCTTCTCGGGCCGCGACCTGCAACCGGGCAGGTACCTCCCAGGTTCCCGGCCCAACGAAAGCCCCCAGACCCAAATGGAGAGGGGCTGCTTGGGGGCCCCCTGGGGCCCCTTCAGGCCAGCTAGGTCTTTGGGTCCTGGCTCCTTCGCTTTGGGAGCAGTCGCTGGACGTTTGGCACGTTGGCCGGAGAGTGCTTCTCGGGCCGCGACCTGCAACCGGGCAGGTACCTCCCAGGTTCCCGGCCCAACGAAAGCCCCCAGACCCAAATGGAGAGGGGCTGCTTGGGGGCCCCCTGGGGCCCCTTCAGGCCAGCTAGGTCTTTGGGTCCTGGCTCCTTCGCTTTGGGAGCAGTCGCTGGACGTTTGGCACGTTGGCCGGAGAGTGCTTCTCGGGCCGCGACCTGCAACCGGGCAGGTACCTCCCAGGTTCCCGGCCCAACGAAAGCCCCCAGACCCAAATGGAGAGGGGCTGCTTGGGGGCCCCCTGGGGCCCCTTCAGGCCAGCTAGGTCTTTGGGTCCTGGCTCCTTCGCTTTGGGAGCAGTCGCTGGACGTTCGGCACGTTGGCCGGAGAGTGCTTCTCGGGCCGCGACCTGCAACCGGGCAGGTACCTCCCAGGTTCCCGGCCCAACGAAAGCCCCCAGACCCAAATGGAGAGGGGCTGCTTGGGGGCCCCCTGGGGCCCCTTCAGGCCAGCTAGGTCTTTGGGTCCTGGCTCCTTCGCTTTGGGAGCAGTCGCTGGACGTTTGGCACGTTGGCCGGAGAGTGCTTCTCGGGCCGCGACCTGCAACGGGCAGGTACCTCCCAGGTTCCCGGCCCAACGAAAGCCCCCAGACCCAAATGGAGAGGGGCTGCTTGGGGGCCCCCTGGGGCCCCTTCAGGCCAGCTAGGTCTTTGGGTCCTGGCTCCTTCGCTTTGGGAGCAGTCGCTGGACGTTTGGCACGTTGGCCGGAGAGTGCTTCTCGGGCCGCGACCTGCAACCGGGCAGGTACCTCCCAGGTTCCCGGCCCAATGAAAGCCCCCAGACCCAAATGGAGAGGGGCTGCTTGGGGGCCCCCTGGGGCCCCTTCAGGCCAGCTAGGTCTTTGGGTCCTGGCTCCTTCGCTTTGGGAGCAGTCGCTGGACGTTTGGCACGTTGGCCGGAGAGTGCTTCTCGGGCCGCGACCTGCAACCGGGCAGGTACCTCCCAGGTTCCCGGCCCAACGAAAGCCCCCAGACCCAAATGGAGAGGGGCTGCTTGGGGGCCCCCTGGGGCCCCTTCAGGCCAGCTAGGTCTTTGGGTCCTGGCTCCTTCGCTTTGGGAGCAGTCGCTGGACGTTTGGCACGTTGGCCGGAGAGTGCTTCTCGGGCCGCGACCTGCAACCGGGCAGGTACCTCCCAGGTTCCCGGCCCAACGAAAGCCCCCAGACCCAAATGGAGAGGGGCTGCTTGGGGGCCCCCTGGGGCCCCTTCAGGCCAGCTAGGTCTTTGGGTCCTGGCTCCTTCGCTTTGGGAGCAGTCGCTGGACGTTTGGCACGTTGGCCGGAGAGTGCTTCTCGGGCCGCGACCTGCAACCGGGCAGGTACCTCCCAGGTTCCCGGCCCAACGAAAGCCCCCAGACCCAAATGGAGAGGGGCTGCTTGGGGGCCCCCTGGGGCCCCTTCAGGCCAGCTAGGTCTTTGGGTCCTGGCTCCTTCGCTTTGGGAGCAGTCGCCGGACGTTTGGCATGTTGGCCGGAGAGTGCTTCTCGGGCCGCGACCTGCAACCGGGCAGGTACCTCCCAGGTTCCCGGCCCAACGAAAGCCCCCAGACCCAAATGGAGAGGGGCTGCTTGGGGGCCCCCTGGGGCCCCTTCAGGCCAGCTAGGTCTTTGGGTCCTGGCTCCTTCGCTTTGGGAGCAGTCGCTGGACGTTTGGCACGTTGGCCGGAGAGTGCTTCTCGGGCCGCGACCTGCAACCGGGCAGGTACCTCCCAGGTTCCCGGCCCAACGAAAGCCCCCAGACCCAAATGGAGAGGGGCTGCTTGGGGGCCCCCTGGGGCCCCTTCAGGCCAGCTAGGTCTTTGGGTCCTGGCTCCTTCGCTTTGGGAGCAGTCGCTGGACGTTCGGCACGTTGGCCGGAGAGTGCTTCTCGGGCCGCGACCTGCAACCGGGCAGGTACCTCCCAGGTTCCCAGCCCAACGAAAGCCCCCAGACCCAAATGGAGAGGGGCTGCTTGGGGGCCCCCTGGGGCCCCTTCAGGCCAGCTAGGTCTTTGGGTCCTGGCTCCTTCGCTTTGGGAGCAGTCGCTGGACGTTCGGCACGTTGGCCGGAGAGTGCTTCTCGGGTCGCGACCTGCAACCGGGCAGGTACCTCCCAGGTTCCCGGCCCAACGAAAGCCCCCAGACCCAAATGGAGAGGGGCTGCTTGGGGGCCCCCTGGGGCCCCTTCAGGCCAGCTAGGTCTTTGGGTCCTGGCTCCTTCGCTTTGGGAGCAGTCGCTGGACGTTTGGCACGTTGGCCGGAGAGTGCTTCTCGGGCCGCGACCTGCAACCGGGCAGGTACCTCCCAGGTTCCCGGCCCAACGAAAGCCCCCAGACCCAAATGGAGAGGGGCTGCTTGGGGGCCCCCTGGGGCCCCTTCAGGCCAGCTAGGTCTTTGGGTCCTGGCTCCTTCGCTTTGGGAGCAGTCGCTGGACGTTCGGCACGTTGGCCGGAGAGTGCTTCTCGGGCCGCGACCTGCAACCGGGCAGGTACCTCCCAGGTTCCCAGCCCAACGAAAGCCCCCAGACCCAAATGGAGAGGGGCTGCTTGGGGGCCCCCTGGGGCCCCTTCAGGCCAGCTAGGTCTTTGGGTCCTGGCTCCTTCGCTTTGGGAGCAGTCGCTGGACGTTCGGCACGTTGGCCGGAGAGTGCTTCTCGGGTCGCGACCTGCAACCGGGCAGGTACCTCCCAGGTTCCCGGCCCAACGAAAGCCCCCAGACCCAAATGGAGAGGGGCTGCTTGGGGGCCCCCTGGGGCCCCTTCAGGCCAGCTAGGTCTTTGGGTCCTGGCTCCTTCGCTTTGGGAGCAGTCGCTGGACGTTTGGCACGTTGGCCGGAGAGTGCTTCTCGGGCCGCGACCTGCAACCGGGCAGGTAGCTCCCAGGTTCCCGGCCCAACGAAAGCCCCCAGACCCAAATGGAGAGGGGCTGCTTGGGGGCCCCCTGGGGCCCCTTCAGGCCAGCTAGGTCTTTGGGTCCTGACTCCTTCGCTTTGGGAGCAGTCGCTGGACGTTCGGCACGTTGGCCGGAGAGTGCTTCTCGGGCCGCGACCTGCAACCGGGCAGGTACCTCCCAGGTTCCCGGCCCAACGAAAGCCCCCAGACCCAAATGGAGAGGGGCTGCTTGGGGGCCCCCTGGGGCCCCTTCAGGCCAGCTAGGTCTTTGGGTCCTGGCTCCTTCGCTTTGGGAGCAGTCGCTGGACGTTTGGCACGTTGGCCGGAGAGTGCTTCTCGGGCCGCGACCTGCAACCGGGCAGGTACCTCCCAGGTTCCCGGCCCAACGAAAGCCCCCAGACCCAAATGGAGAGGGGCTGCTTGGGGGCCCCCTGGGGCCCCTTCAGGCCAGCTAGGTCTTTGGGTCCTGGCTCCTTCGCTTTGGGAGCAGTCGCTGGACGTTGGGCACGTTGGCCGGAGAGTGCTTCTCGGGCCGCGACCTGCAACCAGGCAGTTACCTCCCAGGTTCCCGGCCCAACGAAAGACCCCAGACCCAAATGGAGAGGGGCTGCTTGGGGGCCCCCTGGGGCCCCTTCAGGCCAGCTAGGTCTTTGGGTCCTGGCTCCTTCGCTTTGGGAGCAGTCGCTGGACGTTTGGCACGTTGGCCGGAGAGTGCTTCTCGGGCCGCGACCTGCAACCGGGCAGGTACCTCCCAGGTTCCCAGCCCAACGAAAGCCCCCAGACCCAAATGGAGAGGGGCTGCTTGGGGGCCCCCTGGGGCCCCTTCAGGCCAGCTAGGTCTTTGGGTCCTGGCTCCTTCGCTTTGGGAGCAGTCGCTGGACGTTTGGCACGTTGGCCGGAGAGTGCTTCTCGGGCCGCGACCTGCAACCGGGCAGGTACCTCCCAGGTTCCCGGCCCAACGAAAGCCCCCAGACCCAAATGGAGAGGGGCTGCTTGGGGGCCCCCTGGGGCCCCTTCAGGCCAGCTAGGTCTTTGGGTCCTGGCTCCTTCGCTTTGGGAGCAGTCGCTGGACGTTCGGCACGTTGGCCGGAGAGTGCTTCTCGGGCCGCGACCTGCAACCGGGCAGGTACCTCCCAGGTTCCCGGCCCAACGAAAGCCCCCAGACCCAAATGGAGAGGGGCTGCTTGGGGGCCCCCTGGGGCCCCTTCAGGCCAGCTAGGTCTTTGGGTCCTGGCTCCTTCGCTTTGGGAGCAGTCGCAGGACGTTTGGCACGTTGGCCGGAGAGTGCTTCTCGGGCCGCGACCTGCAACCGGGCAGGTACCTCCCAGGTTCCCGGCCCAACGAAAGCCCCCAGACCCAAATGGAGAGGGGCTGCTTGGGGGCCCCCTGGGGCCCCTTCAGGCCAGCTAGGTCTTTGGGTCCTGGCTCCTTCGCTTTGGGAGCAGTCGCTGGACGTTCGGCACGTTGGCCGGAGAGTGCTTCTCGGGCCGCGACCTGCAACCGGGCAGGTACCTCCCAGGTTCCCGGCCCAACGAAAGGCCCCAGACCCAAATGGAGAGGGGCTGCTTGGGGGCCCCCTGGGGCCCCTTCAGGCCAGCTAGGTCTTTGGGTCCTGGCTCCTTCGCTTTGGGAGCAGTCGCTGGACGTTTGGCACGTTGGCCGGAGAGTGCTTCTCGGGCCGCGACCTGCAACCGGGCAGGTACCTCCCAGGTTCCCGGCCCAACGAAAGCCCCCAGACCCAAATGGAGAGGGGCTGCTTGGGGGCCCCCTGGGGCCCCTTCAGGCCAGCTAGGTCTTTGGGTCCTGGCTCCTTCGCTTTGGGAGCAGTCGCTGGACGTTCGGCACGTTGGCCGGAGAGTGCTTCTCGGGCCGCGACCTGCAACCGGGCAGGTACCTCCCAGGTTCCCGGCCCAACAAAAGCCCCCAGACCCAAATGGAGTGGGGCTGCTTGGGGGCCCCCTGGGGCCCCTTCAGGCCAGCTAGGTCTTTGGGTCCTGGCTCCTTCGCTTTGGGAGCAGTCGCTGGACGTTGGGCACATTGGCCGGAGAGTGCTTCTCGGGCCGCGACCTGCAACCGGGCAGGTACCTCCCAGGTTCCCGGCCCAACGAAAGCCCCCAGACCCAAATGGAGAGGGGCTGCTTGGGGGCCCCCTGGGGCCCCTTCAGGCCAGCTAGGTCTTTGGGTCCTGGCTCCTTCGCTTTGGGAGCAGTCGCTGGACGTTTGGCACGTTGGCCGGAGAGTGCTTCTCGGGCCGCGACCTGCAACCGGGCAGGTTCCTCCCAGGTTCCCGGCCCAACGAAAGCCCCCAGACCCAAATGGAGAGGGGCTGCTTGGGGGCCCCCTGGGGCCCCTTCAGGCCAGCTAGGTCTTTGGGTCCTGGCTCCTTCGCTTTGGGAGCAGTCGCCGGACGTTTGGCATGTTGGCCGGAGAGTGCTTCTCGGGCCGCGACCTGCAACCGGGCAGGTACCTCCCAGGTTCCCGGCCCAACGAAAGCCCCCAGACCCAAATGGAGAGGGGCTGCTTGGGGGCCCCCTGGGGCCCCTTCAGGCCAGCTAGGTCTTTGGGTCCTGGCTCCTTCGCTTTGGGAGCAGTCGCTGGACGTTGGGCACGTTGGCCGGAGAGTGCTTCTCGGGCCGCGACCTGCAACCGGGCAGGTACCTCCCAGGTTCCCGGCCCAACGAAAGCCCCCAGACCCAAATGGAGAGGGGCTGCTTGGGGGCCACCTGGGGCCCCTTCAGGCCAGCTAGGTCTTTGGGTCCTGGCTCCTTCGCTTTGGGAGCAGTCGCTGGACGTTCGGCACGTTGGCCGGAGAGTGCTTCTCGGGCCGCGACCTGCAACCGGGCAGGTACCTCCCAGGTTCCCGGCCCAACGAAAGCCCCCAGACCCAAATGGAGAGGGGCTGCTTGGGGGCCCCCTGGGGCCCCTTCAGGCCAGCTAGGTCTTTGGGTCCTGGCTCCTTCGCTTTGGGAGCAGTCGCTGGACGTTTGGCACGTTGGCCGGAGAGTGCTTCTCGGGCCGCGACCTGCAACCGGGCAGGTACCTCCCAGGTTCCCGGCCCAACGAAAGCCCCCAGACCCAAATGGAGAGGGGCTGCTTGGGGGCCCCCTGGGGCCCCTTCAGGCCAGCTAGGTCTTTGGGTCCTGGCTCCTTCGCTTTGGGAGCAGTCGCTGGACGTTTGGCACGTTGGCCGGAGAGTGCTTCTCGGGCCGCGACCTGCAACCGGGCAGGTACCTCCCAGGTTCCCGGCCCAACGAAAGCCCCCAGACCCAAATGGAGAGGGGCTGCTTGGGGGCCCCCTGGGGCCCCTTCAGGCCAGCTAGGTCTTTGGGTCCTGGCTCCTTCGCTTTGGGAGCAGTCGCTGGACGTTTGGCACGTTGGCCGGAGAGTGCTTCTCGGGCCGCGACCTGCAACCGGGCAGGTACCTCCCAGGTTCCCGGCCCAACGAAAGCCCCCAGACCCAAATGGAGAGGGGCTGCTTGGGGGCCCCCTGGGGCCCCTTCAGGCCAGCTAGGTCTTTGGGTCCTGGCTCCTTCGCTTTGGGAGCAGTCGCTGGACGTTCGGCACGTTGGCCGGAGAGTGCTTCTCGGGCCGCGACCTGCAACCGGGCAGGTACCTCCCAGGTTCCCGGCCCAACGAAAGCCCCCAGACCCAAATGGAGAGGGGCTGCTTGGGGGCCCCCTGGGGCCCCTTCAGGCCAGCTAGGTCTTTGGGTCCTGGCTCCTTCGCTTTGGGAGCAGTCGCTGGACGTTTGGCACGTTGGCCGGAGAGTGCTTCTCGGGCCGCGACCTGCAACCGGGCAGGTACCTCCCAGGTTCCCGGCCCAACGAAAGCCCCCAGACCCAAATGGAGAGGGGCTGCTTGGGGGCCCCCTGGGGCCCCTTCAGGCCAGCTAGGTCTTTGGGTCCTGGCTCCTTCGCTTTGGGAGCAGTCGCTGGACGTTTGGCACGTTGGCCGGAGAGTGCTTCTCAGGCCGCGACCTGCAACCGGGCAGGTACCTCCCAGGTTCCCGGCCCAACGAAAGCCCCCAGACCCAAATGGAGAGGGGCTGCTTGGGGGCCCCCTGGGGCCCCTTCAGGCCAGCTAGGTCTTTGGGTCCTGGCTCCTTCGCTTTGGGAGCAGTCGCTGGACGTTTGGCACGTTGGCCGGAGAGTGCTTCTCGGGCCGCGACCTGCAACCGGGCAGGTACCTCCCAGGTTCCCGGCCCAACGAAAGCCCCCAGACCCAAATGGAGAGGGGCTGCTTGGGGGCCCCCTGGGGCCCCTTCAGGCCAGCTAGGTCTTTGGGTCCTGGCTCCTTCGCTTTGGGAGCAGTCGCTGGACGTTCGGCACGTTGGCCGGAGAGTGCTTCTCGGGCCGCGACCTGCAACCGGGCAGGTACCTCCCAGGTTCCCGGCCCAACGAAAGCCCCCAGACCCAAATGGAGAGGGGCTGCTTGGGGGCCCCCTGGGGCCCCTTCAGGCCAGCTAGGTCTTTGGGTCCTGGCTCCTTCGCTTTGGGAGCAGTCGCTGGACGTTTGGCACGTTGGCCGGAGAGTGCTTCTCGGGCCGCGACCTGCAACCGGGCAGGTACCTCCCAGGTTCCCGGCCCAACGAAAGCCCCCAGACCCAAATGGAGAGGGGCTGCTTGGGGGCCCCCTGGGGCCCCTTCAGGCCAGCTAGGTCTTTGGGTCCTGGCTCCTTCGCTTTGGGAGCAGTCGCTGGACGTTGGGCACGTTGGCCGGAGAGTGCTTCTCGGGCCGCGACCTGCAACCGGGCAGGTACCTCCCAGGTTCCCGGCCCAACGAAAGCCCCCAGACCCAAATGGAGAGGGGCTGCTTGGGGGCCCCCTGGGGCCCCTTCAGGCCAGCTAGGTCTTTGGGTCCTGGCTCCTTCGCTTTGGGAGCAGTCGCTGGACGTTTGGCACGTTGGCCGGAGAGTGCTTCTCGGGCCGCGACCTGCAACCGGGCAGGTACCTCCCAGGTTCCCGGCCCAATGAAAGCCCCCAGACCCAAATGGAGAGGGGCTGCTTGGGGGCCCCCTGGGGCCCCTTCAGGCCAGCTAGGTCTTTGGGTCCTGGCTCCTTCGCTTTGGGAGCAGTCGCTGGACGTTTGGCACGTTGGCCGGAGAGTGCTTCTCGGGCCGTGGCCTGCAACCGGGCAGGTAGCTCCCAGGTTCCCGGCCCAACGAAAGCCCCCAGACCCAAATGGAGAGGGGCTGCTTGGGGGCCCCCTGGGGCCCCTTCAGGCCAGCTAGGTCTTTGGGTCCTGGCTCCTTCGCTTTGGGAGCAGTCGCTGGACGTTTGGCACGTTGGCCGGAGAGTGCTTCTCGGGCCGCGACCTGCAACCGGGCAGGTACCTCCCAGGTTCCCGGCCCAACGAAAGCCCCCAGACCCAAATGGAGAGGGGCTGCTTGGGGTCCCCCTGGGGCCCCTTCAGGCCAGCTAGGTCTTTGGGTCCTGGCTCCTTCGCTTTGGGAGCAGTCGCTGGACGTTCGGCACGTTGGCCGGAGAGTGCTTCTCGGGCCGCGACCTGCAACCGGGCAGGTACCTCCCAGGTTCCCGGCCCAACGAAAGCCCCCAGACCCAAATGGAGAGGGGCTGCTTGGGGGGCCCCTGGGGCCCCTTCAGGCCAGCTAGGTCTTTGGGTCCTGGCTCCTTCGCTTTGGGAGCAGTCGCTGGACGTTCGGCACGTTGGCCGGAGAGTGCTTCTCGGGCCGCGACCTGCAACCGGGCAGGTACCTCCCAGGTTCCCGGCCCAACGAAAGGCCCCAGACCCAAATGGAGAGGGGCTGCTTGGGGGCCCCCTGGGGCCCCTTCACGCCAGCTAGGTCTTTGGGTCCTGGCTCCTTCGCTTTGGGAGCAGTCGCTGGACTTTCGGCACGTTGGCCGGAGAGTGCTTCTCGGGCCGCAACCTGCAACCGGGCAGGTACCTCCCAGGTTCCCGGCCCAACGAAAGCCCCCAGACCCAAATGGAGAGGGGCTGCTTGGGGGCCCCCTGGGGCCCCTTCAGGCCAGCTAGGTCTTTGGGTCCTGGCTCCTTCGCTTTGGGAGCAGTCGCTGGACGTTCGGCACGTTGGCCGGAGAGTGCTTCTCGGGCCGCGACCTGCAACCGGGCAGGTACCTCCCAGGTTCCCGGCCCAACGAAAGCCCCCAGACCCAAATGGAGAGGGGCTGCTTGGGGGCCCCCTGGGGCCCCTTCAGGCCAGCTAGGTCTTTGGGTCCTGGCTCCTTCGCTTTGGGAGCAGTCGCTGGACGTTTGGCACGTTGGCCGGAGAGTGCTTCTCGGGCCGCGACCTGCAACCGGGCAGGTACCTCCCAGGTTCCCGGCCCAACGAAAGCCCCCAGACCCAAATGGAGAGGGGCTGCTTGGGGGCCCCCTGGGGCCCCTTCAGGCCAGCTAGGTCTTTGGGTCCTGGCTCCTTCGCTTTGGGAGCAGTCGCTGGACGTTTGGCACGTTGGCCTCAGAGTGCTTCTCGGGCCGCGACCTGCAACCGGGCAGGTACCTCCCAGGTTCCCGGCCCAACGAAAGCCCCCAGACCCGAATGGAGAGGGGCTGCTTGGGGGCCCCCTGGGGCCCCTTCAGGCCAGCTAGGTCTTTGGGTCCTGGCTCCTTCGCTTTGGGAGCAGTCGCTGGACGTTTGGCACGTTGGCCGGAGAGTGCTTCTCGGGCCACGACCTGCAACCGGGCAGGTACCTCCCAGGTTCCCGGCCCAACGAAAGCCCCCAGACCCAAATGGAGAGGGGCTGCTTGGGGGCCCCCTGGGGCCCCTTCAGGCCAGCTAGGTCTTTGGGTCCTGGCTCCTTCGCTTTGGGAGCAGTCGCTGGACGTTTGGCACGTTGGCCGGAGAGTGCTTCTCGGGCCGCGACCTGCAACCGGGCAGGTACCTCCCAGGTTCCCGGCCCAACGAAAGCCCCCAGACCCAAATGGAGAGGGGCTGCTTGGGGGCCCCCTGGGGCCCCTTCAGGCCAGCTAGGTCTTTGGGACCTGGCTGCTTCGCTTTGGGAGCAGTCGCTGGACGTTCGGCACGTTGGCCGGAGAGTGCTTCTCGGGCCGCGACCTGCAACCGGGCAGGTACCTCCCAGGTTCCCGGCCCAACGAAAGCCCCCAGACCCAAATGGAGAGGGGCTGCTTGGGGGCCCCCTGGGGCCCCTTCAGGCCAGCTAGGTCTTTGGGTCCTGGCTCCTTCGCTTTGGGAGCAGTCGCTGGACGTTTGGCACGTTGGCCGGAGAGTGCTTCTCGGGCCGCGACCTGCAACCGGGCAGGTACCTCCCAGGTTCCCGGCCCAACGAAAGCCCCCAGACCCAAATGGAGAGGGGCTGCTTGGGGGCCCCCTGGGGCCCCTTCAGGCCAGCTAGGTCTTTGGGTCCTGGCTCCTTCGCTTTGGGAGCAGTCGCTGGACGTTTGGCACGTTGGCCTCAGAGTGCTTCTCGGGCCGCGACCTGCAACCGGGCAGGTACCTCCCAGGTTCCCGGCCCAACGAAAGCCCCCAGACCCGAATGGAGAGGGGCTGCTTGGGGGCCCCCTGGGGCCCCTTCAGGCCAGCTAGGTCTTTGGGTCCTGGCTCCTTCGCTTTGGGAGCAGTCGCTGGACGTTTGGCACGTTGGCCGGAGAGTGCTTCTCGGGCCACGACCTGCAACCGGGCAGGTACCTCCCAGGTTCCCGGCCCAACGAAAGCCCCCAGACCCAAATGGAGAGGGGCTGCTTGGGGGCCCCCTGGGGCCCCTTCAGGCCAGCTAGGTCTTTGGGTCCTGGCTCCTTCGCTTTGGGAGCAGTCGCTGGACGTTTGGCACGTTGGCCGGAGAGTGCTTCTCGGGCCGCGACCTGCAACCGGGCAGGTACCTCCCAGGTTCCCGGCCCAACGAAAGCCCCCAGACCCAAATGGAGAGGGGCTGCTTGGGGGCCCCCTGGGGCCCCTTCAGGCCAGCTAGGTCTTTGGGACCTGGCTGCTTCGCTTTGGGAGCAGTCGCTGGACGTTCGGCACGTTGGCCGGAGAGTGCTTCTCGGGCCGCGACCTGCAACCGGGCAGGTACCTCCCAGGTTCCCGGCCCAACGAAAGCCCCCAGACCCAAATGGAGAGGGGCTGCTTGGGGGCCCCCTGGGGCCCCTTCAGGCCAGCTAGGTCTTTGGGTCCTGGCTCCTTCGCTTTGGGAGCAGTCGCTGGACGTTTGGCACGTTGGCCGGAGAGTGCTTCTCGGGCCGCGACCTGCAACCGGGCAGGTACCTCCCAGGTTCCCGGCCCAACGAAAGCCCCCAGACCCAAATGGAGAGGGGCTGCTTGGGGGCCCCCTGGGGCCCCTTCAGGCCAGCTAGGTCTTTGGGTCCTGGCTCCTTCGCTTTGGGAGCAGTCGCTGGACGTTTGGCACGTTGGCCGGAGAGTGCTTCTCGGGCCGCGACCTGCAACCGGGCAGGTACCTCCCAGGTTCCCGGCCCAATGAAAGCCCCCAGACCCAAATGGAGAGGGGCTGCTTGGGGGCCCCCTGGGGCCCCTTCAGGCCAGCTAGGTCTTTGGGTCCTGGCTCCTTCGCTTTGGGAGCAGTCGCTGGACGTTTGGCACGTTGGCCGGAGAGTGCTTCTCGGGCCGCGACCTGCAACCGGGCAGGTACCTCCCAGGTTCCCGGCCCAACGAAAGCCCCCAGACCCAAATGGAGAGGGGCTGCTTGGGGGCCCCCTGGGGCCCCTTCAGGCCAGCTAGGTCTTTGGGTCCTGGCTCCTTCGCTTTGGGAGCAGTCGCTGGACGTTCGGCACGTTGGCCGGAGAGTGCTTCTCGGGCCGCGACCTGCAACCGGGCAGGTACCTCCCAGGTTCCCGGCCCAACGAAAGCCCCCAGACCCAAATGGAGAGGGGCTGCTTGGGGGCCCCCTGGGGCCCCTTCAGGCCAGCTAGGTCTTTGGGTCCTGGCTCCTTCGCTTTGGGAGCAGTCGCTGGACGTTTGGCACGTTGGCCGGAGAGTGCTTCTCGGGCCGCGACCTGCAACCGGGCAGGTACCTCCCAGGTTCCCGGCGCAACGAAAGCCCCCAGACCCAAATGGAGAGGGGCTGCTTGGGGGCCCCCTGGGGCCCCTTCAGGCCAGCTAGGTCTTTGGGTCCTGGCTCCTTCGCTTTGGGAGCAGTCGCTGGACGTTTGGCACGTTGGCCGGAGAGTGCTTCTCGGGCCGCGACCTGCAACCGGGCAGGTACCTCCCAGGTTCCCGGCCCAACGAAAGCCCCCAGACCCAAATGGAGAGGGGCTGCTTGGGGGCCCCCTGGGGCCCCTTCAGGCCAGCTAGGTCTTTGGGTCCTGGCTCCTTCGCTTTGGGAGCAGTCGCTGGACGTTTGGCACGTTGGCCGGAGAGTGCTTCTCGGGCCGCGACCTGCAAACGGGCAGGTACCTCCCAGGTTCCCGGCCCAACGAAAGCCCCCAGACCCAAATGGAAAGGTGCTTCTTGGGGGCCCCCTGGGGCCCCTTCAGGCCAGCTAGGTCTTTGGGTCCTGGCTCCTTCGCTTTGGGAGCAGTCGCTGGACGTTCGGCACGTTGGCCGGAGAGTGCTTCTCGGGCCGCGACCTGCAACCGGGCAGGTACCTCCCAGGTTCCCGGCCCAATGAAAGCCCCCAGACCCAAATGGAGAGGGGCTGCTTGGGGGCCCCCTGGGGCCCCTTCAGGCCAGCTAGGTCTTTGGGTCCTGGCTCCTTCGCTTTGGGAGCAGTCGCTGGACGTTCGGCACGTTGGCCGGAGAGTGCTTCTCGGGCCGCGACCTGCAACCGGGCAGGTACCTCCCAGGTTCCCGGCCCAACGAAAGCCCCCAGACCCAAATGGAGAGGGGCTGCTTGGGGGCCCCCTGGGGCCCCTTCAGGCCAGCTAGGTCTTTGGGTCCTGGCTCCTTCGCTTTGGGAGCAGTCGCTGGACGTTCGGCACGTTGGCCGGAGAGTGCTTCTCGGGCCGCGACCTGCAACCGGGCAGGTACCTCCCAGGTTCCCGGCCCAACGAAAGCCCCCAGACCCAAATGGAGAGGGGCTGCTTGGGGGCCCCCTGGGGCCCCTTCAGGCCAGCTAGGTCTTTGGGTCCTGGCTCCTTCGCTTTGGGAGCAGTCGCTGGACGTTTGGCACGTTGGCCGGAGAGTGCTTCTCAGGCCGCGACCTGCAACCGGGCAGGTACCTCCCAGGTTCCCGGCCCAACGAAAGCCCCCAGACCCAAATGGAGAGGGGCTGCTTGGGGGCCCCCTGGGGCCCCTTCAGGCCAGCTAGGTCTTTGGGTCCTGGCTCCTTCGCTTTGGGAGCAGTCGCTGGACGTTCGGCACGTTGGCCGGAGAGTGCTTCTCGGGCCGCGACCTGCAACCGGGCAGGTACCTCCCAGGTTCCCGGCCCAACGAAAGCCCCCAGACCCAAATGGAGAGGGGCTGCTTGGGGGCCCCCTGGGGCCCCTTCAGGCCAGCTAGGTCTTTGGGTCCTGGCTCCTTCGCTTTGGGAGCAGTCGCTGGACGTTTGGCACGTTGGCCGGAGAGTGCTTCTCGGGCCGCGACCTGCAACCGGGCAGGTACCTCCCAGGTTCCCGGCCCAACGAAAGCCCCCAGACCCAAATGGAGAGGGGCTGCTTGGGGGCCCCCTGGGGCCCCTTCAGGCCAGCTAGGTCTTTGGGTCCTGGCTCCTTCGCTTTGGGAGCAGTCGCTGGACGTTCGGCACGTTGGCCGGAGAGTGCTTCTCGGGCCGCGACCTGCAACCGGGCAGGTACCTCCCAGGTTCCCGGCCCAACGAAAGCCCCCAGACCCAAATGGAGAGGGGCTGCTTGGGGGCCCCCTGGGGCCCCTTCAGGCCAGCTAGGTCTTTGGGTCCTGGCTCCTTCGCTTTGGGAGCAGTCGCTGGACGTTTGGCACGTTGGCCGGAGAGTGCTTCTCGGGCCGCGACCTGCAACCGGGCAGGTACCTCCCAGGTTCCCAGCCCAACGAAAGCCCCCAGACCCGAATGGAGAGGGGCTGCTTGGGGGCCCCCTGGGGCCCCTTCAGGCCAGCTAGGTCTTTGGGTCCTGGCTCCTTCACTTTGGGAGCAGTCGCTGGACGTTTGGCACGTTGGCCGGAGAGTGCTTCTCGGGCCGCGACCTGCAACCGGGCAGGTACCTCCCAGGTTCCCGGCCCAACAAAAGCCCCCAGACCCAAATGGAGAGGGGCTGCTTGGGGGCCCCCTGGGGCCCCTTCAGGCCAGCTAGGTCTTTGGGTCCTGGCTCCTTCGCTTTGGGAGCAGTCGCTGGACGTTTGGCACGTTGGCCGGAGAGTGCTTCTCGGGCCGCGACCTGCAACCGGGCAGGTACCTCCCAGGTTCCCGGCCCAACGAAAGCCCCCAGACCCAAATGGAGACGGGCTGCTTGGGGGCCCCCTGGGGCCCCTTCAGGCCAGCTAGGTCTTTGGGTCCTGGCTCCTTCGCTTTGGGAGCAGTCGCTGGACGTTTGGCACGTTGGCCGGAGAGTGCTTCTCGGGCCGCGACCTGCAACCGGGCAGGTACCTCCCAGGTTCCCGGCCCAACGAAAGCCCCCAGACCCAAATGGAGAGGGGCTGCTTGGGGGCCCCCTGGGGCCCCTTCAGGCCAGCTAGGTCTTTGGGTCCTGGCTGCTTCGCTTTGGGAGCAGTCGCTGGACGTTTGGCACGTTGGCCGGAGAGTGCTTCTCGGGCCGCGACCTGCAACCGGGCAGGTACCTCCCAGGTTCCCGGCCCAACGAAAGCCCCCAGACCCAAATGGAGAGGGGCTGCTTGGGGGCCCCCTGGGGCCCCTTCAGGCCAGCTAGGTCTTTGGGTCCTGGCTCCTTCGCTTTGGGAGCAGTCGCTGGACGTTTGGCACGTTGGCCGGAGAGTGCTTCTCGGGCCGCGACCTGCAACCGGGCAGGTACCTCCCAGGTTCCCGGCCCAACGAAAGCCCCCAGACCCAAATGGAGAGGGGCTGCTTGGGGGCCCCCTGGGGCCCCTTCAGGCCAGCTAGGTCTTTGGGTCCTGGCTCCTTCGCTTTGGGAGCAGTCGCTGGACGTTCGGCACGTTGGCCGGAGAGTACTTCTCGGGCCGCGACCTGCAACCGGGCAGGTACCTCCCAGGTTCCCGGCCCAACGAAAGCCCCCAGACCCAAATGGAGAGGGGCTGCTTGGGGGCCCCCTGGGGCCCCTTCAGGCCAGCTAGGTCTTTGGGTCCTGGCTCCTTCGCTTTGGGAGCAGTCGCTGGACGTTTGGCACATTGGCCGGAGAGTGCTTCTCGGGCCGCGACCTGCAACCGGGCAGGTACCTCCCAGGTTCCCGGCCCAACGAAAGCCCCCAGACCCAAATGGAGAGGGGCTGCTTGGGGGCCCCCTGGGGCCCCTTCAGGCCAGCTAGGTCTTTGGGTCCTGACTCCTTCGCTTTGGGAGCAGACGCTGGACGTTTGGCACGTTGGCCGGAGAGTGCTTCTCGGGCCGCGACCTGCCACCGGGCAGGTACCTCCCAGGTTCCCGGCCCAACGAAAGCCCCCAGACCCAAATGGAGAGGGGCTGCTTGGGGGCCCCCTGGGGCCCCTTCAGGCCAGCTAGGTCTTTGGGTCCTGGCTCCTTCGCTTTGGGAGCAGTCGCTGGACGTTCGGCACGTTGGCCGGAGAGTGCTTCTCGGGCCGTGACCTGCAACCGGGCAGGTACCTCCCAGGTTCCCGGCCCAACGAAAGCCCCCAGACCCAAATGGAGAGGGGCTGCTTGGGGGCCCCCTGGGGCCCCTTCAGGCCAGCTAGGTCTTTGGGTCCTGGCTCCTTCGCTTTGGGAGCAGTCGCTGGACGTTTGGCACGTTGGCCGGAGAGTGCTTCTCGGGCCGCGACCTGCAACCGGGCAGGTACCTCCCAGGTTCCCGGCCCAACGAAAGCCCCCAGACCCAAATGGAGAGGGGCTGCTTGGGGGCCCCCTGGGGCCCCTTCAGGCCAGCTAGGTCTTTGGGTCCTGGCTGCTTCGCTTTGGGAGCAGTCGCTGGACGTTTGGCACGTTGGCCGGAGAGTGCTTCTCGGGCCGCGACCTGCAACCGGGCAGGTACCTCCCAGGTTCCCGGCCCAACGAAAGCCCCCAGACCCAAATGGAGAGGGGCTGCTTGGGGGCCCCCTGGGGCCCCTTCAGGCCAGCTAGGTCTTTGGGTCCTGGCTCCTTCGCTTTGGGAGCAGTCGCTGGACGTTCGGCACGTTGGCCGGAGAGTGCTTCTCGGGCCGCGACCTGCAACCGGGCAGGTACCTCCCAGGTTCCCGGCCCAACGAAAGCCCCCAGACCCAAATGGAGAGGGGCTGCTTGGGGGCCCCCTGGGGCCCCTTCAGGCCAGCTAGGTCTTTGGGTCCTGGCTCCTTCGCTTTGGGAGCAGTCGCTGGACGTTTGGCACGTTGGCCGGAGAGTGCTTCTCGGGCCGCGACCTGCAACCGGGCAGGTACCTCCCAGGTTCCCGGCCCAACGAAAGCCCCCAGACCCAAATGGAGAGGGGCTGCTTGGGGGCCCCCTGGGGCCCCTTCAGGCCAGCTAGGTCTTTGGGTCCTGGCTCCTTCGCTTTGGGAGCAGTCGCTGGACGTTTGGCACGTTGGCCGGAGAGTGCTTCTCGGGCCGCCACCTGCAACCGGGCAGGTACCTCCCAGGTTCCCGGCCAAACGAAAGCCCCCAGACTCAAATGGAGAGGGGCTGCTTGGGGGCCCCCTGGGGCCCCTTCAGGCCAGCTAGGTCTTTGGGTCCTGGCTCCTTCGCTTTGGGAGCAGTCGCTGGACGTTTGGCACGTTGGCCGGAGAGTGCTTCTCGGGCCGCGACCTGCAACCGGGCAGGTACCTCCCAGGTTCCCGGCCCAACGAAAGCCCCCAGACCCAAATGGAGAGGGGCTGCTTGGGGGCCCCCTGGGGCCCCTTCAGGCCAGCTAGGTCTTTGGGTCCTGGCTCCTTCGCTTTGGGAGCAGTCGCTGGACGTTCGGCACGTTGGCCGGAGAGTACTTCTCGGGCCGCGACCTGCAACCGGGCAGGTACCTCCCAGGTTCCCGGCCCAACGAAAGCCCCCAGACCCAAATGGAGAGGGGCTGCTTGGGGGCCCCCTGGGGCCCCTTCAGGCCAGCTAGGTCTTTGGGTCCTGGCTCCTTCGCTTTGGGAGCAGTCGCTGGACGTTTGGCATGCTGGCCGGAGAGTGCTTCTCGGGCCGCGACCTGCAACCGGGCAGGTACCTCCCAGGTTCCCGGCCCAACGAAAGCCCCCAGACCCAAATGGAGAGGGGCTGCTTGGGGGCCCCCTGGGGCCCCTTCAGGCCAGCTAGGTCTTTGGGTCCTGGCTCCTTCGCTTTGGGAGCAGACGCTGGACGTTTGGCACGTTGGCCGGAGAGTGCTTCTCGGGCCGCGACCTGCAACCGGGCAGGTACCTCCCAGGTTCCCGGCCCAACGAAAGCCCCCAGACCCAAATGGAGAGGGGCTGCTTGGGGGCCCCCTGGGGCCCCTTCAGGCCAGCTAGGTCTTTGGGTCCTGGCTCCTTCGCTTTGGGAGCAGTCGCTGGACGTTGGGCACGTTGGCCGGAGAGTGCTTCTCGGGCCGCGACCTGCAACCGGGCAGGTACCTCCCAGGTTCCCGGCCCAACGAAAGCCCCCAGACCCAAATGGAGAGGGGCTGCTTGGGGGCCCCCTGGGGCCCCTTCAGGCCAGCTAGGTCTTTGGGTCCTGGCTGCTTCGCTTTGGGAGCAGTCGCTGGACGTTTGGCACGTTGGCCGGAGAGTGCTTCTCGGGCCGCGACCTGCAACCGGGCAGGTACCTCCCAGGTTCCCGGCCCAACGAAAGCCCCCAGACCCAAATGGAGAGGGGCTGCTTGGGGGCCCCCTGGGGCCCCTTCAGGCCAGCTAGGTCTTTGGGTCCTGGCTCCTTCGCTTTGGGAGCAGTCGCTGGACGTTCGGCACGTTGGCCGGAGAGTGCTTCTCGGGCCGCGACCTGCAACCGGGCAGGTACCTCCCAGGTTCCCGGCCCAACGAAAGCCCCCAGACCCAAATGGAGAGGGGCTGCTTGGGGGCCCCCTGGGGCCCCTTCAGGCCAGCTAGGTCTTTGGGTCCTGGCTCCTTCGCTTTGGGAGCAGTCGCTGGACGTTCGGCACGTTGGCCGGAGAGTGCTTCTCGGGCCGCGACCTGCAACCGGGCAGGTACCTCCCAGGTTCCCGGCCCAACGAAAGCCCCCAGACCCAAATGGAGAGGGGCTGCTTGGGGGCCCCCTGGGGCCCCTTCAGGCCAGCTAGGTCTTTGGGTCCTGGCTCCTTCGCTTTGGGAGCAGTCGCTGGACGTTTGGCACGTTGGCCGGAGAGTGCTTCTCAGGCCGCGACCTGCAACCGGGCAGGTACCTCCCAGGTTCCCGGCCCAACGAAAGCCCCCAGACCCAAATGGAGAGGGGCTGCTTGGGGGCCCCCTGGGGCCCCTTCAGGCCAGCTAGGTCTTTGGGTCCTGGCTCCTTCGCTTTGGGAGCAGTCGCTGGACGTTCGGCACGTTGGCCGGAGAGTGCTTCTCGGGCCGCGACCTGCAACCGGGCAGGTACCTCCCAGGTTCCCGGCCCAACGAAAGCCCCCAGACCCAAATGGAGAGGGGCTGCTTGGGGGCCCCCTGGGGCCCCTTCAGGCCAGCTAGGTCTTTGGGTCCTGGCTCCTTCGCTTTGGGAGCAGTCGCTGGACGTTTGGCACGTTGGCCGGAGAGTGCTTCTCGGGCCGCGACCTGCAACCGGGCAGGTACCTCCCAGGTTCCCGGCCCAACGAAAGCCCCCAGACCCAAATGGAGAGGGGCTGCTTGGGGGCCCCCTGGGGCCCCTTCAGGCCAGCTAGGTCTTTGGGTCCTGGCTCCTTCGCTTTGGGAGCAGTCGCTGGACGTTCGGCACGTTGGCCGGAGAGTGCTTCTCGGGCCGCGACCTGCAACCGGGCAGGTACCTCCCAGGTTCCCGGCCCAACGAAAGCCCCCAGACCCAAATGGAGAGGGGCTGCTTGGGGGCCCCCTGGGGCCCCTTCAGGCCAGCTAGGTCTTTGGGTCCTGGCTCCTTCGCTTTGGGAGCAGTCGCTGGACGTTTGGCACGTTGGCCGGAGAGTGCTTCTCGGGCCGCGACCTGCAACCGGGCAGGTACCTCCCAGGTTCCCAGCCCAACGAAAGCCCCCAGACCCGAATGGAGAGGGGCTGCTTGGGGGCCCCCTGGGGCCCCTTCAGGCCAGCTAGGTCTTTGGGTCCTGGCTCCTTCGCTTTGGGAGCAGTCGCTGGACGTTTGGCACGTTGGCCGGAGAGTGCTTCTCGGGCCGCGACCTGCAACCGGGCAGGTACCTCCCAGGTTCCCGGCCCAACGAAAGCCCCCAGACCCAAATGGAGAGGGGCTGCTTGGGGGCCCCCTGGGGCCCCTTCAGGCCAGCTAGGTCTTTGGGTCCTGGCTCCTTCGCTTTGGGAGCAGTCGCTGGACGTTTGGCACGTTGGCCGGAGAGTGCTTCTCGGGCCGCGACCTGCAACCGGGCAGGTACCTCCCAGGTTCCCGGCCCAACGAAAGCCCCCAGACCCAAATGGAGAGGGGCTGCTTGGGGGCCCCCTGGGGCCCCTTCAGGCCAGCTAGGTCTTTGGGTCCTGGCTCCTTCGCTTTGGGAGCAGTCGCTGGACGTTTGGCACGTTGGCCGGAGAGTGCTTCTCGGGCCGCGACCTGCAACCGGGCAGGTACCTCCCAGGTTCCCGGCCCAACGAAAGCCCCCAGACCCAAATGGAGAGGGGCTGCTTGGGGGCCCCCTGGGGCCCCTTCAGGCCAGCTAGGTCTTTGGGTCCTGGCTGCTTCGCTTTGGGAGCAGTCGCTGGACGTTTGGCACGTTGGCCGGAGAGTGCTTCTCGGGCCGCGACCTGCAACCGGGCAGGTACCTCCCAGGTTCCCGGCCCAACGAAAGCCCCCAGACCCAAATGGAGAGGGGCTGCTTGGGGGCCCCCTGGGGCCCCTTCAGGCCAGCTAGGTCTTTGGGTCCTGGCTCCTTCGCTTTGGGAGCAGTCGCTGGACGTTTGGCACGTTGGCCGGAGAGTGCTTCTCGGGCCGCGACCTGCAACCGGGCAGGTACCTCCCAGGTTCCCGGCCCAACGAAAGCCCCCAGACCCAAATGGAGAGGGGCTGCTTGGGGGCCCCCTGGGGCCCCTTCAGGCCAGCTAGGTCTTTGGGTCCTGGCTCCTTCGCTTTGGGAGCAGTCGCTGGACATTGGACACGTTGGCCGGAGAGTGCTTCTCGGGCCGCGACCTGCAACCGGGTAGGTACCTCCCAGGTTCCCGGCCCAACGAAAGCCCCCAGACCCAAATGGAGAGGGGCTGCTTGGGGGCCCCCTGGGGCCCCTTCAGGCCAGCTAGGTCTTTGGGTCCTGGCTCCTTCGCTTTGGGAGCAGTCGCTGGACGTTTGGCACGTTGGCCGGAGAGTGCTTCTCGGGCCGCGACCTGCAACCGGGCAGGTACCTCCCAGGTTCCCAGCCCAACGAAAGCCCCCAGACCCAAATGGAGAGGGGCTGCTTGGGGGCCCCCTGGGGCCCCTTCAGGCCAGCTAGGTCTTTGGGTCCTGGCTCCTTCGCTTTGGGAGCAGTCGCTGGACGTTGGGCACGTTGGCCGGAGAGTGCTTCTCGGGCCGCGACCTGCAACCGGGCAGGTACCTCCCAGGTTCCCGGCCCAACGAAAGCCCCCAGACCCAAATGGAGAGGGGCTGCTTGGGGGCCCCCTGGGGCCCCTTCAGGCCAGCTAGGTCTTTGGGTCCTGGCTCCTTCACTTTGGGAGCAGTCGCTGGACGTTTGGCACGTTGGCCAGAGAGTGCTTCTCGGGCCGCGACCTGCAACCGGGCAGGTACCTCCCAGGTTCCCGGCCCAACAAAAGCCCCCAGACCCAAATGGAGAGGGGCTGCTTGGGGGCCCCCTGGGGCCCCTTCAGGCCAGCTAGGTCTTTGGGTCCTGGCTCCTTCGCTTTGGGAGCAGTCGCTGGACGTTTGGCACGTTGGCCGGAGAGTGCTTCTCGGGCCGCGACCTGCAACCGGGCAGGTACCTCCCAGGTTCCCGGCCCAACGAAAGCCCCCAGACCCAAATGGAGACGGGCTGCTTGGGGGCCCCCTGGGGCCCCTTCAGGCCAGCTAGGTCTTTGGGTCCTGGCTCCTTCGCTTTGGGAGCAGTCGCTGGACGTTGGGCACGTTGGCCGGAGAGTGCTTCTCGGGCCGCGACCTGCAACCGGGCAGGTACCTCCCAGGTTCCCGGCCCAACGAAAGCCCCCAGACCCAAATGGAGAGGGGCTGCTTGGGGGCCCCCTGGGGCCCCTTCAGGCCAGCTAGGTCTTTGGGTCCTGGCTGCTTCGCTTTGGGAGCAGTCGCTGGACGTTTGGCACGTTGGCCGGAGAGTGCTTCTCGGGCCGCGACCTGCAACCGGGCAGGTACCTCCCAGGTTCCCGGCCCAACGAAAGCCCCCAGACCCAAATGGAGAGGGGCTGCTTGGGGGCCCCCTGGGGCCCCTTCAGGCCAGCTAGGTCTTTGGGTCCTGGCTCCTTCGCTTTGGGAGCAGTCGCTGGACGTTTGGCACGTTGGCCGGAGAGTGCTTCTCGGGCCGCGACCTGCAACCGGGCAGGTACCTCCCAGGTTCCCGGCCCAACGAAAGCCCCCAGACCCAAATGGAGAGGGGCTGCTTGGGGGCCCCCTGGGGCCCCTTCAGGCCAGCTAGGTCTTTGGGTCCTGGCTCCTTCGCTTTGGGAGCAGTCGCTGGACGTTCGGCACGTTGGCCGGAGAGTACTTCTCGGGCCGCGACCTGCAACCGGGCAGGTACCTCCCAGGTTCCCGGCCCAACGAAAGCCCCCAGACCCAAATGGAGAGGGGCTGCTTGGGGGCCCCCTGGGGCCCCTTCAGGCCAGCTAGGTCTTTGGGTCCTGGCTCCTTCGCTTTGGGAGCAGTCGCTGGACGTTTGGCACATTGGCCGGAGAGTGCTTCTCGGGCCGCGACCTGCAACCGGGCAGGTACCTCCCAGGTTCCCGGCCCAACGAAAGCCCCCAGACCCAAATGGAGAGGGGCTGCTTGGGGGCCCCCTGGGGCCCCTTCAGGCCAGCTAGGTCTTTGGGTCCTGACTCCTTCGCTTTGGGAGCAGACGCTGGACGTTTGGCACGTTGGCCGGAGAGTGCTTCTCGGGCCGCGACCTGCCACCGGGCAGGTACCTCCCAGGTTCCCGGCCCAACGAAAGCCCCCAGACCCAAATGGAGAGGGGCTGCTTGGGGGCCCCCTGGGGCCCCTTCAGGCCAGCTAGGTCTTTGGGTCCTGGCTCCTTCGCTTTGGGAGCAGTCGCTGGACGTTCGGCACGTTGGCCGGAGAGTGCTTCTCGGGCCGCGACCTGCAACCGGGCAGGTACCTCCCAGGTTCCCGGCCCAACGAAAGCCCCCAGACCCAAATGGAGAGGGGCTGCTTGGGGGCCCCCTGGGGCCCCTTCAGGCCAGCTAGGTCTTTGGGTCCTGGCTCCTTCGCTTTGGGAGCAGTCGCTGGACGTTTGGCACGTTGGCCGGAGAGTGCTTCTCGGGCCGCGACCTGCAACCGGGCAGGTACCTCCCAGGTTCCCGGCCCAACGAAAGCCCCCAGACCCAAATGGAGAGGGGCTGCTTGGGGGCCCCCTGGGGCCCCTTCAGGCCAGCTAGGTCTTTGGGTCCTGGCTGCCTTCGCTTTGGGAGCAGTCGCTGGACGTTTGGCACGTTGGCCGGAGAGTGCTTCTCGGGCCGCGACCTGCAACCGGGCAGGTACCTCCCAGGTTCCCGGCCCAACGAAAGCCCCCAGACCCAAATGGAGAGGGGCTGCTTGGGGGCCCCCTGGGGCCCCTTCAGGCCAGCTAGGTCTTTGGGTCCTGGCTCCTTCGCTTTGGGAGCAGTCGCTGGACGTTCGGCACGTTGGCCGGAGAGTGCTTCTCGGGCCGCGACCTGCAACCGGGCAGGTACCTCCCAGGTTCCCGGCCCAACGAAAGCCCCCAGACCCAAATGGAGAGGGGCTGCTTGGGGGCCCCCTGGGGCCCCTTCAGGCCAGCTAGGTCTTTGGGTCCTGGCTCCTTCGCTTTGGGAGCAGTCGCTGGACGTTTGGCACGTTGGCCGGAGAGTGCTTCTCGGGCCGCGACCTGCAACCGGGCAGGTACCTCCCAGGTTCCCGGCCCAACGAAAGCCCCCAGACCCAAATGGAGAGGGGCTGCTTGGGGGCCCCCTGGGGCCCCTTCAGGCCAGCTAGGTCTTTGGGTCCTGGCTCCTTCGCTTTGGGAGCAGTCGCTGGACGTTTGGCACG
>NW_028168773.1:0-25000 GCF_964237585.1 Gallinula chloropus
TCTCCGGCCAACGTGCCAAACGTCCAGCGACTGCTCCCAAAGCGAAGGAGCCAGGACCCAAAGACCTAGCTGGCCTGAAGGGGCCCCAGGGGGCCCCCAAGCAGCCCCTCTCCATTTGGGTCTGGGGGCTTTCGTTGGGCCGGGAACCTGGGAGGTACCTGCCCGGTTGCAGGTCGCGGCCCGAGAAGCACTCTCCGGCCAACGTGCCAAACGTCCAGCGACTGCTCCCAAAGCGAAGGAGCCAGGACCCAAAGACCTAGCTGGCCTGAAGGGGCCCCAGGGGGCCCCCAAGCAGCCCCTCTCCATTTGGGTCTGGGGGCTTTCGTTGGGCCGGGAACCTGGGAGGTACCTGCCCGGTTGCAGGTCGCAGCCCGAGAAGCACTCTCCGGCCAACGTGCCAAACGTCCAGCGACTGCTCCCAAAGCGAAGCAGCCAGGACCCAAAGACCTAGCTGGCCTGAAGGGGCCCCAGGGGGCCCCCAAGCAGCCCCTCTCCATTTGGGTCTGGGGGCTTTCGTTGGGCCGGGAACCTGGGAGGTACCTGCCCGGTTGCAGGTCGCGGCCCGAGAAGCACTCTCCGGCCAACGTGCCAAACGTCCAGCGACTGCTCCCAAAGCGAAGGAGCCAGGACCCAAAGACCTAGCTGGCCTGAAGGGGCCCCAGGGGGCCCCCAAGCAGGCCCTCTCCATTTGGGTCTGGGGGCTTTCGTTGGGCCGGGAACCTGGGAGGTACCTGCCCGGTTGCAGGTCGCGGCCCGAGAAGCACTCTCCGGCCAACGTGCCAAACGTCCGGCGACTGCTCCCAAAGCGAAGGAGCCAGGACCCAAAGACCTAGCTGGCCTGAAGGGGCCCCAGGGGGCCCCCAAGCAGCCCCTCTCCATTTGGGTCTGGGGGCTTTCGTTGGGCCGGGAACCTGGGAGGTACCTGCCCGGTTGCAGGTCGCGGCCCGAGAAGCACTCTCCGGCCAACGTGCCAAACGTCCAGCGTCTGCTCCCAAAGCGAAGGAGCCAGGACCCAAAGACCTAGCTGGCCTGAAGGGGCCCCAGGGGGCCCCCAAGCAGCCCCTCTCCATTTGGGTCTGGGGGCTTTCGTTGGGCCGGGAACCTGGGAGGTACCTGCCCGGTTGCAGGTCGCGGCCCGAGAAGCACTCTCCGGCCAACGTGCCAAACGTCCAGCGACTGCTCCCAAAGCGAAGGAGCCAGGACCCAAAGACCTAGCTGGCCTGAAGGGGCCCCAGGGGGCCCCCAAGCAGCCCCTCTCCATTTGGGTCTGGGGGCTTTCGTTGGGCCGGGAACCTGGGAGGTACCTGCCCGGTTGCAGGTCGCGGCCCGAGAAGTACTCTCCGGCCAACGTGCCGAACGTCCAGCGACTGCTCCCAAAGCGAAGGAGCCAGGACCCAAAGACCTAGCTGGCCTGAAGGGGCCCCAGGGGGCCCCCAAGCAGCCCCTCTCCATTTGGGTCTGGGGGCTTTCGTTGGGCCGGGAACCTGGGAGGTACCTGCCCGGTTGCAGGTCGCGGCCCGAGAAGCACTCTCCGGCCAACGTGCCAAACGTCCAGCGACTGCTCCCAAAGCGAAGGAGCCAGGACCCAAAGACCTAGCTGGCCTGAAGGGGCCCCAGGGGGCCCCCAAGCAGCCCCTCTCCATTTGGGTCTGGGGGCTTTCGTTGGGCCGGGAACCTGGGAGGTACCTGCCCGGTTGCAGGTCACGGCCCGAGAAGCACTCTCCGGCCAACGTGCCAAACGTCCAGCGACTGCTCCCAAAGCGAAGCAGCCAGGACCCAAAGACCTAGCTGGCCTGAAGGGGCCCCAGGGGGCCCCCAAGCAGCCCCTCTCCATTTGGGTCTGGGGGCTTTCGTTGGGCCGGGAACCTGGGAGGTACCTGCCCGGTTGCAGGTCGCGGCCCGAGAAGCACTCTCCGGCCAACGTGCCCAACGTCCAGCGACTGCTCCCAAAGCGAAGGAGCCAGGACCCAAAGACCTAGCTGGCCTGAAGGGGCCCCAGGGGGCCCCCAAGCAGCCCCTCTCCATTTGGGTCTGGGGGCTTTCGTTGGGCCGGGAACCTGGGAGGTACCTGCCCGGTTGCAGGTCGCGGCCCGAGAAGCACTCTCCGGCCAACATGCCGAACGTCCAGCGACTGCTCCCAAAGCGAAGGAGCCAGGACCCAAAGACCTAGCTGGCCTGAAGGGGCCCCAGGGGGCCCCCAAGCAGCCCCTCTCCATTTGGGTCTGGGGGCTTTCGTTGGGCCGGGAACCTGGGAGGTACCTGCCCGGTTGCAGGTCGCGGCCCGAGAAGTACTCTCCGGCCAACGTGCCGAACGTCCAGCGACTGCTCCCAAAGCGAAGGAGCCAGGACCCAAAGACCTAGCTGGCCTGAAGGGGCCCCAGGGGGCCCCCAAGCAGCCCCTCTCCATTTGGGTCTGGGGGCTTTCGTTGGGCCGGGAACCTGGGAGGTACCTGCCCGGTTGCAGGTCGCGGCCCGAGAAGCACTCTCCGGCCAACGTGCCCAACGTCCAGCGACTGCTCCCAAAGCGAAGGAGCCAGGACCCAAAGACCTAGCTGGCCTGAAGGGGCCCCAGGGGGCCCCCAAGCAGCCCCTCTCCATTTGGGTCTGGGGGCTTTCGTTGGGCCGGGAACCTGGGAGGTACCTGCCCGGTTGCAGGTCGCGGCCCGAGAAGCACTCTCCGGCCAACGTGCCAAACGTCCAGCGACTGCTCCCAAAGCGAAGCAGCCAGGACCCAAAGACCTAGCTGGCCTGAAGGGGCCCCAGGGGGCCCCCAAGCAGCCCCTCTCCATTTGGGTCTGGGGGCTTTCGTTGGGCCGGGAACCTGGGAGGTACCTGCCCGGTTGCAGGTCGCGGCCCGAGAAGCACTCTCCGGCCAACGTGCCCAACGTCCAGCGACTGCTCCCAAAGCGAAGGAGCCAGGACCCAAAGACCTAGCTGGCCTGAAGGGGCCCCAGGGGGCCCCCAAGCAGCCCCTCTCCATTTGGGTCTGGGGGCTTTCGTTGGGCCGGGAACCTGGGAGGTACCTGCCCGGTTGCAGGTCGCGGCCCGAGAAGCACTCTCCGGCCAACGTGCCAAACGTCCAGCGACTGCTCCCAAAGCGAAGGAGCCAGGACCCAAAGACCTAGCTGGCCTGAAGGGGCCCCAGGGGGCCCCCAAGCAGCCCCTCTCCATTTGGGTCTGGGGGCTTTCGTTGGGCCGGGAACCTGGGAGGTACCTGCCCGGTTGCAGGTCGCGGCCCGAGAAGCACTCTCCGGCCAACGTGCCAAACGTCCAGCGACTGCTCCCAAAGCGAAGGAGCCAGGACCCAAAGACCTAGCTGGCCTGAAGGGGCCCCAGGGGGCCCCCAAGCAGCCCCTCTCCATTTGGGTCTGGGGGCTTTCGTTGGGCCGGGAACCTGGGAGGTACCTGCCCGGTTGCAGGTCGCGGCCCGAGAAGCACTCTCCAGCCAACGTGCCAAACGTCCAGCGACTGCTCCCAAAGCGAAGGAGCCAGGACCCAAAGACCTAGCTGGCCTGAAGGGGCCCCAGGGGGCCCCCAAGCAGCCCCTCTCCATTTGGGTCTGGGGGCTTTCGTTGGGCCGGGAACCTGGGAGGTACCTGCCCGGTTGCAGGTCGCGGCCCGAGAAGCACTCTCCGGCCAACGTGCCAAACGTCCAGCGACTGCTCCCAAAGCGAAGGAGCCAGGACCCAAAGACCTAGCTGGCCTGAAGGGGCCCCAGGGGGCCCCCAAGCAGCCCCTCTCCATTTGGGTCTGGGGGCTTTCGTTGGGCCGGGAACCTGGGAGGTACCTGCCCGGTTGCAGGTCGCGGCCCGAGAAGCACTCTCCGGCCAACGTGCCAAACGTCCAGCGACTGCTCCCAAAGCGAAGGAGCCAGGACCCAAAGACCTAGCTGGCCTGAAGGGGCCCCAGGGGGCCCCCAAGCAGCCCCTCTCCATTTGGGTCTGGGGGCTTTCGTTGGGCCGGGAACCTGGGAGGTACCTGCCCGGTTGCAGGTCGCGGCCCGAGAAGCACTCTCCGGCCAACGTGCCAAACGTCCAGCGACTGCTCCCAAAGCGAAGCAGCCAGGACCCAAAGACCTAGCTGGCCTGAAGGGGCCCCAGGGGGCCCCCAAGCAGCCCCTCTCCATTTGGGTCTGGGGGCTTTCGTTGGGCCGGGAACCTGGGAGGTACCTGCCCGGTTGCAGGTCGCGGCCCGAGAAGCACTCTCCGGCCAACGTGCCGAACGTCCAGCGACTGCTCCCAAAGCGAAGGAGCCAGGACCCAAAGACCTAGCTGGCCTGAAGGGGCCCCAGGGGGCCCCCAAGCAGCCCCTCTCCATTTGGGTCTGGGGGCTTTCGTTGGGCCGGGAACCTGGGAGGTACCTGCCCGGTTGCAGGTCGCGGCCCGAGAAGCACTCTCCGGCCAACGTGCCAAACGTCCAGCGACTGCTCCCAAAGTGAAGGAGCCAGGACCCAAAGACCTAGCTGGCCTGAAGGGGCCCCAGGGGGCCCCCAAGCAGCCCCTCTCCATTTGGGTCTGGGGGCTTTCGTTGGGCCGGGAACCTGGGAGGTACCTGCCCGGTTGCAGGTCGCGGCCCGAGAAGCACTCTCCGGCCAACGTGCCAAACGTCCAGCGACTGCTCCCAAAGCGAAGGAGCCAGGACCCAAAGACCTAGCTGGCCTGAAGGGGCCCCAGGGGGCCCCCAAGCAGCCCCTCTCCATTTGGGTCTGGGGGCTTTCGTTGGGCCGGGAACCTGGGAGGTACCTGCCCGGTTGCAGGTCGCGGCCCGAGAAGCACTCTCCGGCCAACGTGCCCAACGTCCAGCGACTGCTCCCAAAGCGAAGGAGCCAGGACCCAAAGACCTAGCTGGCCTGAAGGGGCCCCAGGGGGCCCCCAAGCAGCCCCTCTCCATTTGGGTCTGGGGGCTTTCGTTGGGCCGGGAACCTGGGAGGTACCTGCCCGGTTGCAGGTCGCGGCCCGAGAAGCACTCTCCGGCCAACGTGCCAAACGTCCAGCGACTGCTCCCAAAGCGAAGGAGCCAGGACCCAAAGACCTAGCTGGCCTGAAGGGGCCCCAGGGGGCCCCCAAGCAGCCCCTCTCCATTTGGGTCTGGGGGCTTTCGTTGGGCCGGGAACCTGGGAGGTACCTGCCCGGTTGCAGGTCGCGGCCCGAGAAGCACTCTCCGGCCAACGTGCCAAACGTCCAGCGACTGCTCCCAAAGCGAAGGAGCCAGGACCCAAAGACCTAGCTGGCCTGAAGAGGCCCCAGGGGGCCCCCAAGCAGCCCCTCTCCATTTGGGTCTGGGGGCTTTCGTTGGGCCGGGAACCTGGGAGGTACCTGCCCGGTTGCAGGTCGCGGCCCGAGAAGCACTCTCCGGCCAACGTGCCAAACGTCCAGCGACTGCTCCCAAAGCGAAGGAGCCAGGACCCAAAGACCTAGCTGGCCTGAAGGGGCCCCAGGGGGCCCCCAAGCAGCCCCTCTCCATTTGGGTCTGGGGGCTTTCGTTGGGCCGGGAACCTGGGAGGTACCTGCCCGGTTGCAGGTCGCGGCCCGAGAAGCACTCTCCGGCCAACGTGCCCAACGTCCAGCGACTGCTCCCAAAGCGAAGGAGCCAGGACCCAAAGACCTAGCTGGCCTGAAGGGGCCCCAGGGGGCCCCCAAGCAGCCCCTCTCCATTTGGGTCTGGGGGCTTTTGTTGGGCCGGGAACCTGGGAGGTACCTGCCCGGTTGCAGGTCGCGGCCCGAGAAGCACTCTCCGGCCAACGTGCCGAACGTCCAGCGACTGCTCCCAAAGCGAAGGAGCCAGGACCCAAAGACCTAGCTGGCCTGAAGGGGCCCCAGGGGGCCCCCAAGCAGCCCCTCTCCATTTGGGTCTGGGGGCTTTCGTTGGGCCGGGAACCTGGGAGGTACCTGCCCGGTTGCAGGTCGCGGCCCGAGAAGCACTCTCCGGCCAACGTGCCCAACGTCCAGCGACTGCTCCCAAAGCGAAGGAGCCAGGACCCAAAGACCTAGCTGGCCTGAAGGGGCCCCAGGGGGCCCCCAAGCAGCCCCTCTCCATTTGGGTCTGGGGGCTTTCGTTGGGCCGGGAACCTGGGAGGTACCTGCCCGGTTGCAGGTCGCGGCCCGAGAAGCACTCTCCGGCCAACGTGCCAAACGTCCAGCGACTGCTCCCAAAGCGAAGGAGCCAGGACCCAAAGACCTAGCTGGCCTGAAGGGGCCCCAGGGGGCCCCCAAGCAGCCCCTCTCCATTTGGGTCTGGGGGCTTTCGTTGGGCCGGGAACCTGGGAGGTACCTGCCCGGTTGCAGGTCGCGGCCCGAGAAGCACTCTCCGGCCAACGTGCCAAACGTCCAGCGACTGCTCCCAAAGCGAAGGAGCCAGGACCCAAAGACCTAGCTGGCCTGAAGGGGCCCCAGGGGGCCCCCAAGCAGCCCCTCTCCATTTGGGTCTGGGGGCTTTCGTTGGGCCGGGAACCTGGGAGGTACCTGCCCGGTTGCAGGTCGCGGCCCGAGAAGCACTCTCCGGCCAACGTGCCAAATGTCCAGCGACTGCTCCCAAAGCGAAGGAGCCAGGACCCAAAGACCTAGCTGGCCTGAAGGGGCCCCAGGGGGCCCCCAAGCAGCCCCTCTCCATTTGGGTCTGGGGGCTTTCGTTGGGCCGGGAACCTGGGAGGTACCTGCCCGGTTGCAGGTCGCGGCCCGAGAAGCACTCTCCGGCCAACGTGCCAAACGTCCAGCGACTGCTCCCAAAGCGAAGCAGCCAGGACCCAAAGACCTAGCTGGCCTGAAGGGGCCCCAGGGGGCCCCCAAGCAGCCCCTCTCCATTTGGGTCTGGGGGCTTTCGTTGGGCCGGGAACCTGGGAGGTACCTGCCCGGTTGCAGGTCGCGGCCCAAGAAGCACTCTCCGGCCAACGTGCCAAACGTCCAGCGACTGCTCCCAAAGCGAAGGAGCCAGGACCCAAAGACCTAGCTGGCCTGAAGGGGCCCCAGGGGGCCCCCAAGCAGCCCCTCTCCATTTGGGTCTGGGGGCTTTCGTTGGGCCGGGAACCTGGGAGGTACCTGCCCGGTTGCAGGTCGCGGCCCGAGAAGCACTCTCCGGCCAACGTGCCAAACGTCCAGCGACTGCTCCCAAAGCGAAGGAGCCAGGACCCAAAGACCTAGCTGGCCTGAAGGGGCCCCAGGGGGCCCCCAAGCAGCCCCTCTCCATTTGGGTCTGGGGGCTTTCGTTGGGCCGGGAACCTGGGAGGTACCTGCCCGGTTGCAGGTCGCGGCCCGAGAAGCACTCTCCGGCCAACGTGCCAAACGTCCAGCGACTGCTCCCAAAGCGAAGGAGCCAGGACCCAAAGACCTAGCTGGCCTGAAGGGGCCCCAGGGGGCCCCCAAGCAGGCCCTCTCCATTTGGGTCTGGGGGCTTTCGTTGGGCCGGGAACCTGGGAGGTACCTGCCCGGTTGCAGGTCGCGGCCCGAGAAGCACTCTCCGGCCAACGTGCCAAACGTCCAGCGACTGCTCCCAAAGCGAAGCAGCCAGGACCCAAAGACCTAGCTGGCCTGAAGGGGCCCCAGGGGGCCCCCAAGCAGCCCCTCTCCATTTGGGTCTGGGGGCTTTCGTTGGGCCGGGAACCTGGGAGGTACCTGCCCGGTTGCAGGTCGCGGCCCGAGAAGCACTCTCCGGCCAACGTGCCAAACGTCCAGCGACTGCTCCCAAAGCGAAGGAGCCAGGACCCAAAGACCTAGCTGGCCTGAAGGGGCCCCAGGGGGCCCCCAAGCAGCCCCTCTCCATTTGGGTCTGGGGGCTTTCGTTGGGCCGGGAACCTGGGAGGTACCTGCCCGGTTGCAGGTCGCGGCCCGAGAAGCACTCTCCGGCCAACGTGCCAAACGTCCAGCGACTGCTCCCAAAGCGAAGGAGCCAGGACCCAAAGACCTAGCTGGCCTGAAGGGGCCCCAGGGGACCCCCAAGCAGCCCCTCTCCATTTGGGTCTGGGGGCTTTCGTTGGGCCGGGAACCTGGGAGGTACCTGCCCGGTTGCAGGTCGCGGCCCGAGAAGCACTCTCCGGCCAACGTGCCGAACGTCCAGCGACTGCTCCCAAAGCGAAGGAGCCAGGACCCAAAGACCTAGCTGGCCTGAAGGGGCCCCAGGGGGCCCCCAAGCAGCCCCTCTCCATTTGGGTCTGGGGGCTTTCGTTGGGCCGGGAACCTGGGAGGTACCTGCCCGGTTGCAGGTCGCGGCCCGAGAAGCACTCTCCGGCCAACGTGCCCAACGTCCAGCGACTGCTCCCAAAGCGAAGGAGCCAGGACCCAAAGACCTAGCTGGCCTGAAGGGGCCCCAGGGGGCCCCCAAGCAGCCCCTCTCCATTTGGGTCTGGGGGCTTTCGTTGGGCCGGGAACCTGGGAGGTACCTGCCCGGTTGCAGGTCGCGGCCCGAGAAGCACTCTCCGGCCAACGTGCCGAACGTCCAGCGACTGCTCCCAAAGCGAAGGAGCCAGGACCCAAAGACCTAGCTGGCCTGAAGGGGCCCCAGGGGGCCCCCAAGCAGCCCCTCTCCATTTGGGTCTGGGGGCTTTCGTTGGGCCGGGAACCTGGGAGGTACCTGCCCGGTTGCAGGTCGCGGCCCGAGAAGCACTCTCCGGCCAACGTGCCAAACGTCCAGCGACTGCTCCCAAAGCGAAGGAGCCAGGACCCAAAGACCTAGCTGGCCTGAAGGGGCCCCAGGGGGCCCCCAAGCAGCCCCTCTCCATTTGGGTCTGGGGGCTTTCGTTGGGCCGGGAACCTGGGAGGTACCTGCCCGGTTGCAGGTCGCGGCCCGAGAAGCACTCTCCGGCCAACGTGCCAAACGTCCAGCGACTGCTCCCAAAGCGAAGGAGCCAGGACCCAAAGACCTAGCTGGCCTGAAGGGGCCCCAGGGGGCCCCCAAGCAGCCCCTCTCCATTTGGGTCTGGGGGCTTTCGTTGGGCCGGGAACCTGGGAGGTACCTGCCCGGTTGCAGGTCGCGGCCCGAGAAGCACTCTCCGGCCAACGTGCCAAACGTCCAGCGACTGCTCCCAAAGCGAAGCAGCCAGGACCCAAAGACCTAGCTGGCCTGAAGGGGCCCCAGGGGACCCCCAAGCAGCCCCTCTCCATTTGGGTCTGGGGGCTTTCGTTGGGCCGGGAACCTGGGAGGTACCTGCCCGGTTGCAGGTCGCGGCCCGAGAAGCACTCTCCGGCCAACGTGCCGAACGTCCATCGACTGCTCCCAAAGCGAAGGAGCCAGGACCCAAAGACCTAGCTGGCCTGAAGGGGCCCCAGGGGGCCCCCAAGCAGCCCCTCTCCATTTGGGTCTGGGGGCTTTCGTTGGGCCGGGAACCTGGGAGGTACCTGCCCGGTTGCAGGTCGCGGCCCGAGAAGCACTCTCCGGCCAACGTGCCAAACGTCCAGCGACTGCTCCCAAAGCGAAGGAGCCAGGACCCAAAGACCTAGCTGGCCTGAAGGGGCCCCAGGGGGCCCCCAAGCAGCCCCTCTCCATTTGGGTCTGGGGGCTTTCGTTGGGCAGGGAACCTGGGAGGTACCTGCCCGGTTGCAGGTCGCGGCCCGAGAAGCACTCTCCGGCCAACGTGCCAAACGTCCAGCGACTGCTCCCAAAGCGAAGCAGCCAGGACCCAAAGACCTAGCTGGCCTGAAGGGGCCCCAGGGGGCCCCCAAGCAGCCCCTCTCCATTTGGGTCTGGGGGCTTTCGTTGGGCCGGGAACCTGGGAGGTACCTGCCCGGTTGCAGGTCGCGGCCCGAGAAGCACTCTCCGGCCAACGTGCCGAACGTCCAGCGACTGCTCCCAAAGCGAAGCAGCCAGGACCCAAAGACCTAGCTGGCCTGAAGGGGCCCCAGGGGGCCCCCAAGCAGCCCCTCTCCATTTGGGTCTGGGGGCTTTCGTTGGGCCGGGAACCTGGGAGGTACCTGCCCGGTTGCAGGTCGCGGCCCGAGAAGCACTCTCCGGCCAACGTGCCCAACGTCCAGCGACTGCTCCCAAAGCGAAGGAGCCAGGACCCAAAGACCTAGCTGGCCTGAAGGGGCCCCAGGGGGCCCCCAAGCAGCCCCTCTCCATTTGGCTCTGGGGGCTTTCGTTGGGCCGGGAACCTGGGAGGTACCTGCCCGGTTGCAGGTCGCGGCCCGAGAAGCACTCTCCGGCCAACGTGCCAAACGTCCAGCGACTGCTCCCAAAGCGAAGGAGCCAGGACCCAAAGACCTAGCTGGCCTGAAGGGGCCCCAGGGGGCCCCCAAGCAGCCCCTCTCCATTTGGCTCTGGGGGCTTTCGTTGGGCCGGGAACCTGGGAGGTACCTGCCCGGTTGCAGGTCGCGGCCCGAGAAGCACTCTCCGGCCAACGTGCCGAACGTCCAGCGACTGCTCCCAAAGCGAAGGAGCCAGGACCCAAAGACCTAGCTGGCCTGAAGGGGCCCCAGGGGGCCCCCAAGAAGCCCCTTTCCATTTGGGTCTGGGGGCTTTCGTTGGGCCGGGAACCTGGGAGGTACCTGCCCGGTTGCAGGTCGCGGCCCGAGAAGCACTCTCCGGCCAACGTGCCAAACGTCCAGCGACTGCTCCCAAAGCGAAGGAGCCAGGACCCAAAGACCTAGCTGGCCTGAAGGGGCCCCAGGGGGCCCCCAAGCAGGCCCTCTCCATTTGGGTCTGGGGGCTTTCGTTGGGCCGGGAACCTGGGAGGTACCTGCCCGGTTGCAGGTCGCGGCCCGAGAAGCACTCTCCGGCCAACGTGCCGAACGTCCAGCGACTGCTCCCAAAGCGAAGGAGCCAGGACCCAAAGACCTAGCTGGCCTGAAGGGGCCCCAGGGGGCCCCCAAGCAGCCCCTCTCCATTTGGGTCTGGGGGCTTTCGTTGGGCCGGGAACCTGGGAGGTACCTGCCCGGTTGCAGGTCGCGGCCCGAGAAGCACTCTCCGGCCAACGTGCCGAACGTCCAGCGACTGCTCCCAAAGCGAAGGAGCCAGGACCCAAAGACCTAGCTGGCCTGAAGGGGCCCCAGGGGGCCCCCAAGCAGCCCCTCTCCATTTGGGTCTGGGGGCTTTCGTTGGGCCGGGAACCTGGGAGGTACCTGCCCGGTTGCAGGTCGCGGCCCGAGAAGCACTCTCCGGCCAACGTGCCCAACGTCCAGCGACTGCTCCCAAAGCGAAGGAGCCAGGACCCAAAGACCTAGCTGGCCTGAAGGGGGCCCAGGGGGCCCCCAAGCAGCCCCTCTCCATTTGGGTCTGGGGGCTTTCGTTGGGCCGGGAACCTGGGAGGTACCTGCCCGGTTGCAGGTCGCGGCCTGAGAAGCACTCTCCGGCCAACGTGCCGAACGTCCAGCGACTGCTCCCAAAGCGAAGGAGCCAGGACCCAAAGACCTAGCTGGCCTGAAGGGGCCCCAGGGGGCCCCCAAGCAGCCCCTCTCCATTTGGGTCTGGGGGCTTTCGTTGGGCCGGGAACCTGGGAGGTACCTGCCTGGTTGCAGGTCGCGGCCCGAGAAGCACTCTCCGGCCAACGTGCCGAACGTCCAGCGACTGCTCCCAAAGCGAAGCAGCCAGGTCCCAAAGACCTAGCTGGCCTGAAGTGGCCCCAGGGGGCCCCCAAGCAGCCCCTCTCCATTTGGGTCTGGGGGCTTTCGTTGGGCCGGGAACCTGGGAGGTACCTGCCCGGTTGCAGGTCGCGGCCCGAGAAGCACTCTCCGGCCAACGTGCCAAACGTCCAGCGACTGCTCCCAAAGCGAAGGAGCCAGGACCCAAAGACCTAGCTGGCCTGAAGGGGCCCCAGGGGGCCCCCAAGCAGCCCCTCTCCATTTGGGTCTGGGGGCTTTCGTTGGGCCGGGAACCTGGGAGGTACCTGCCCGGTTGCAGGCCGCGGCCCGAGAAGCACTCTCCGGCCAACGTGCCAAACGTCCAGCGACTGCTCCCAAAGCGAAGGAGCCAGGACCCAAAGACCTAGCTGGCCTGAAGGGGCCCCAGGGGGCCCCCAAGCAGCCCCTCTCCATTTGGGTCTGGGGGCTTTCGTTGGGCCGGGAACCTGGGAGGTACCTGCCCGGTTGCAGGTCGCGGCCCGAGAAGCACTCTCCGGCCAACGTGCCAAACGTCCAGCGACTGCTCCCAAAGCGAAGGAGCCAGGACCCAAAGACCTAGCTGGCCTGAAGGGGCCCCAGGGGGCCCCCAAGCAGCCCCTCTCCATTTGGGTCTGGGGGCTTTCGTTGGGCCGGGAACCTGGGAGGTACCTGCCCGGTTGCAGGTCGCGGCCCGAGAAGCACTCTCCGGCCAACGTGCCCAACGTCCAGCGACTGCTCCCAAAGCGAAGGAGCCAGGACCCAAAGACCTAGCTGGCCTGAAGGGGCCCCAGGGGGCCCCCAAGCAGCCCCTCTCCATTTGGGTCTGGGGGCTTTCGTTGGGCCGGGAACCTGGGAGGTACCTGCCCGGTTGCAGGTCGCGGCCCGAGAAGCACTCTCCGGCCAACGTGCCAAACGTCCAGCGACTGCTCCCAAAGCGAAGGAGCCAGGACCCAAAGACCTAGCTGGCCTGAAGGGGCCCCAGGGGGCCCCCAAGCAGCCCCTCTCCATTTGGGTCTGGGGGCTTTCGTTGGGCCGGGAACCTGGGAGGTACCTGCCCGGTTGCAGGTCGCGGCCCGAGAAGCACTCTCCGGCCAACGTGCCAAACGTCCAGCGACTGCTCCCAAAGCGAAGGAGCCAGGACCCAAAGACCTAGCTGGCCTGAAGGGGCCCCAGGGGGCCCCCAAGCAGCCCCTCTCCATTTGGCTCTGGGGGCTTTCGTTGGGCCGGGAACCTGGGAGGTACCTGCCCGGTTGCAGGTCGCGGCCCGAGAAGCACTCTCCGGCCAACGTGCCAAACGTCCAGCGACTGCTCCCAAAGCGAAGGAGCCAGGACCCAAAGACCTAGCTGGCCTGAAGGGGCCCCAGGGGGCCCCCAAGCAGCCCCTCTCCATTTGGGTCTGGGGGCTTTCGTTGGGCCGGGAACCTGGGAGGTACCTGCCCGGTTGCAGGTCGCGGCCCGAGAAGCACTCTCCGGCCAACGTGCCCAACGTCCAGCGACTGCTCCCAAAGCGAAGGAGCCAGGACCCAAAGACCTAGCTGGCCTGAAGGGGCCCCAGGGGGCCCCCAAGCAGCCCCTCTCCATTTGGGTCTGGGGGCTTTCGTTGGGCCGGGAACCTGGGAGGTACCTGCCCGGTTGCAGGTCGCGGCCCGAGAAGCACTCTCCAGCCAACGTGCCAAACGTCCAGCGACTGCTCCCAAAGCGAAGGAGCCAGGACCCAAAGACCTAGCTGGCCTGAAGGGGCCCCAGGGGGCCCCCAAGCAGCCCCTCTCCATTTGGGTCTGGGGGCTTTCGTTGGGCCGGGAACCTGGGAGGTACCTGCCCGGTTGCAGGTCGCGGCCCGAGAAGCACTCTCCAGCCAACGTGCCAAACGTCCAGCGACTGCTCCCAAAGCGAAGGAGCCAGGACCCAAAGACCTAGCTGGCCTGAAGGGGCCCCAGGGGGCCCCCAAGCAGCCCCTCTCCATTTGGGTCTGGGGGCTTTCGTTGGGCCGGGAACCTGGGAGGTACCTGCCCGGTTGCAGGTCGCGGCCCGAGAAGCACTCTCCGGCCAACGTGCCAAACGTCCAGCGACTGCTCCCAAAGCGAAGGAGCCAGGACCCAAAGACCTAGCTGGCCTGAAGGGGCCCCAGGGGGCCCCCAAGCAGCCCCTCTCCATTTGGGTCTGGGGGCTTTCGTTGGGCCGGGAACCTGGGAGGTACCTGCCCGGTTGCAGGTCGCGGCCCGAGAAGCACTCTCCGGCCAACGTGCCAAACGTCCAGCGACTGCTCCCAAAGTGAAGCAGCCAGGACCCAAAGACCTAGCTGGCCTGAAGGGGCCCCAGGGGACCCCCAAGCAGCCCCTCTCCATTTGGGTCTGGGGGCTTTCGTTGGGCCGGGAACCTGGGAGGTACCTGCCCGGTTGCAGGTCGCGGCCCGAGAAGCACTCTCCGGCCAACGTGCCGAACGTCCAGCGACTGCTCCCAAAGCGAAGGAGCCAGGACCCAAAGACCTAGCTGGCCTGAAGGGGCCCCAGGGGGCCCCCAAGCAGCCCCTCTCCATTTGGGTCTGGGGGCTTTCGTTGGGCCGGGAACCTGGGAGGTACCTGCCCGGTTGCAGGTCGCGGCCCGAGAAGCACTCTCCGGCCAACGTGCCCAACGTCCAGCGACTGCTCCCAAAGCGAAGGAGCCAGGACCCAAAGACCTAGCTGGCCTGAAGGGGCCCCAGGGGGCCCCCAAGCAGCCCCTCTCCATTTGGGTCTGGGGGCTTTCGTTGGGCCGGGAACCTGGGAGGTACCTGCCCGGTTGCAGGTCGCGGCCCGAGAAGCACTCTCCGGCCAACGTGCCAAACGTCCAGCGACTGCTCCCAAAGCGAAGGAGCCAGGACCCAAAGACCTAGCTGGCCTGAAGGGGCCCCAGGGGGCCCCCAAGCAGCCCCTCTCCATTTGGGTCTGGGGGCTTTCGTTGGGCCGGGAACCTGGGAGGTACCTGCCCGGTTGCAGGTCGCGGCCCGAGAAGTACTCTCCGGCCAACGTGCCGAACGTCCAGCGACTGCTCCCAAAGCGAAGGAGCCAGGACCCAAAGACCTAGCTGGCCTGAAGGGGCCCCAGGGGGCCCCCAAGCAGCCCCTCTCCATTCGGGTCTGGGGGCTTTCGTTGGGTTGGGAACCTGGGAGGTACCTGCCCGGTTGCAGGTCGCGGCCCGAGAAGCACTCTCCGGCCAACGTGCCAAACGTCCAGCGACTGCTCCCAAAGCGAAGGAGCCAGGACCCAAAGACCTAGCTGGCCTGAAGGGGCCCCAGGGGGCCCCCAAGCAGCCCCTCTCCATTTGGGTCTGGGGGCTTTCGTTGGGCCGGGAACCTGGGAGGTACCTGCCCGGTTGCAGGTCGCGGCCCGAGAAGCACTCTCCGGCCAACGTGCCCAACGTCCAGCGACTGCTCCCAAAGCGAAGGAGCCAGGACCCAAAGACCTAGCTGGCCTGAAGGGGCCCCAGGGGGCCCCCAAGCAGCCCCTCTCCATTTGGGTCTGGGGGCTTTCGTTGGGCCGGGAACCTGGGAGGTACCTGCCCGGTTGCAGGTCGCGGCCCGAGAAGCACTCTCCGGCCAACGTGCCGAACGTCCAGCGACTGCTCCCAAAGCGAAGGAGCCAGGACCCAAAGACCTAGCTGGCCTGAAGGGGCCCCAGGGGGCCCCCAAGCAGCCCCTCTCCATTTGGGTCTGGGAGCTTTCGTTGGGCCGGGAACCTGGGAGGTACCTGCCCGGTTGCAGGTCGCGGCCCGAGAAGCACTCTCCGGCCAACGTGCCAAACGTCCAGCGACTGCTCCCAAAGCGAAGGAGCCAGGACCCAAAGACCTAGCTGGCCTGAAGGGGCCCCAGGGGGCCCCCAAGCAGCCCCTCTCCATTTGGGTCTGGGGGCTTTCGTTGGGCAGGGAACCTGGGAGGTACCTGCCCGGTTGCAGGTCGCGGCCCGAGAAGCACTCTCCGGCCAACGTGCCAAACGTCCAGCGACTGCTCCCAAAGCGAAGGAGCCAGGACCCAAAGACCTAGCTGGCCTGAAGGGGCCCCAGGGGGCCCCCAAGCAGCCCCTCTCCATTTGGGTCTGGGGGCTTTCGTTGGGCCGGGAACCTGGGAGGTACCTGCCCGGTTGCAGGTCGCGGCCCGAGAAGCACTCTCCGGCCAACGTGCCGAACGTCCAGCGACTGCTCCCAAAGCGAAGGAGCCAGGACCCAAAGACCTAGCTGGCCTGAAGGGGCCCCAGGGGGCCCCCAAGCAGCCCCTCTCCATTTGGGTCTGGGGGCTTTCGTTGGGCCGGGAACCTGGGAGGTACCTGCCCGGTTGCAGGTCGCGGCCCGAGAAGCACTCTCCGGCCAACGTGCCGAACGTCCAGCGACTGCTCCCAAAGCGAAGGAGCCAGGACCCAAAGACCTAGCTGGCCTGAAGGGGCCCCAGGGGGCCCCCAAGCAGCCCCTCTCCATTTGGGTCTGGGGGCTTTCGTTGGGCCGGGAACCTGGGAGGTACCTGCCCGGTTGCAGGTCGCGGCCCGAGAAGTACTCTCCGGCCAACGTGCCGAACGTCCAGCGACTGCTCCCAAAGCGAAGGAGCCAGGACCCAAAGACCTAGCTGGCCTGAAGGGGCCCCAGGGGGCCCCCAAGCAGCCCCTCTCCATTCGGGTCTGGGGGCTTTCGTTGGGCTGGGAACCTGGGAGGTACCTGCCCGGTTGCAGGTCGCGGCCCGAGAAGCACTCTCCGGCCAACGTGCCAAACGTCCAGCGACTGCTCCCAAAGCGAAGGAGCCAGGACCCAAAGACCTAGCTGGCCTGAAGGGGCCCCAGGGGGCCCCCAAGCAGCCCCTCTCCATTTGGGTCTGGGGGCTTTCGTTGGGCCGGGAACCTGGGAGGTACCTGCCCGGTTGCAGGCCGCGGCCCGAGAAGCACTCTCCGGCCAACGTGCCGAACGTCCAGCGACTGCTCCCAAAGCGAAGGAGCCAGGACCCAAAGACCTAGCTGGCCTGAAGTGGCCCCAGGGGGCCCCCAAGAAGCCCCTTTCCATTTGGGTCTGGGGGCTTTCGTTGGGCCGGGAACCTGGGAGGTACCTGCCCGGTTGCAGGTCGCGGCCCGAGAAGCACTCTCCGGCCAACGTGCCAAACGTCCAGCGACTGCTCCCAAAGCGAAGGAGCCAGGACCCAAAGACCTAGCTGGCCTGAAGGGGCCCCAGGGGGCCCCCAAGCAGGCCCTCTCCATTTGGGTCTGGGGGCTTTCGTTGGGCCGGGAACCTGGGAGGTACCTGCCCGGTTGCAGGTCGCGGCCCGAGAAGCACTCTCCGGCCAACGTGCCGAACGTCCAGCGACTGCTCCCAAAGCGAAGGAGCCAGGACCCAAAGACCTAGCTGGCCTGAAGGGGCCCCAGGGGGCCCCCAAGCAGCCCCTCTCCATTTGGGTCTGGGGGCTTTCGTTGGGCCGGGAACCTGGGAGGTACCTGCCCGGTTGCAGGTCGCGGCCCGAGAAGCACTCTCCGGCCAACGTGCCGAACGTCCAGCGACTGCTCCCAAAGCGAAGGAGCCAGGACCCAAAGACCTAGCTGGCCTGAAGGGGCCCCAGGGGGCCCCCAAGCAGCCCCTCTCCATTTGGGTCTGGGGGCTTTCGTTGGGCCGGGAACCTGGGAGGTACCTGCCCGGTTGCAGGTCGCGGCCCGAGAAGCACTCTCCGGCCAACGTGCCAAACGTCCAGCGACTGCTCCCAAAGCGAAGGAGCCAGGACCCAAAGACCTAGCTGGCCTGAAGGGGGCCCAGGGGGCCCCCAAGCAGCCCCTCTCCATTTGGGTCTGGGGGCTTTCGTTGGGCCGGGAACCTGGGAGGTACCTGCCCGGTTGCAGGTCAGGGCCTGAGAAACACTCTCCGGCCAACGTGCCGAACGTCCAGCGACTGCTCCCAAAGCGGAGGAGCCAGGACCCAAAGACCTAGCTGGCCTGAAGGGGCCCCAGGGGGCCCCCAAGCAGCCCCTCTCCATTTGGGTCTGGGGGCTTTCGTTGGGCCGGGAACCTGGGAGGTACCTGCCCGGTTGCAGGTCGCGGCCCGAGAAGCACTCTCCGGCCAACGTGCCGAACGTCCAGCGACTGCTCCCAAAGCGAAGCAGCCAGGTCCCAAAGACCTAGCTGGCCTGAAGTGGCCCCAGGGGGCCCCCAAGCAGCCCCTCTCCATTTGGGTCTGGGGGCTTTCGTTGGGCCGGGAACCTGGGAGGTACCTGCCCGGTTGCAGGTCGCGGCCCGAGAAGCACTCTCCGGCCAACGTGCCAAACGTCCAGCGACTGCTCCCAAAGCGAAGGAGCCAGGACCCAAAGACCTAGCTGGCCTGAAGGGGCCCCAGGGGGCCCCCAAGCAGCCCCTCTCCATTTGGGTCTGGGGGCTTTCGTTGGGCCGGGAACCTGGGAGGTACCTGCCCGGTTGCAGGTCGCGGCCCGAGAAGCACTCTCCGGCCAACGTGCCAAACGTCCAGCGACTGCTCCCAAAGCGAAGGAGCCAGGACCCAAAGACCTAGCTGGCCTGAAGGGGCCCCAGGGGGCCCCCAAGCAGCCCCTCTCCATTTGGGTCTGGGGGCTTTCGTTGGGCCGGGAACCTGGGAGGTACCTGCCCGGTTGCAGGTCGCGGCCCGAGAAGCACTCTCCGGCCAACGTGCCAAACGTCCAGCGACTGCTCCCAAAGCGAAGGAGCCAGGACCCAAAGACCTAGCTGGCCTGAAGGGGCCCCAGGGGGCCCCCAAGCAGCCCCTCTCCATTTGGGTCTGGGGGCTTTCGTTGGGCCGGGAACCTGGGAGGTACCTGCCCGGTTGCAGGTCGCGGCCCGAGAAGCACTCTCCGGCCAACGTGCCGAACGTCCAGCGACTGCTCCCAAAGCGAAGGAGCCAGGACCCAAAGACCTAGCTGGCCTGAAGGGGCCCCAGGGGGCCCCCAAGCAGCCCCTCTCCATTTGGGTCTGGGGGCTTTCGTTGGGCCGGGAACCTGGGAGGTACCTGCCCGGTTGCAGGTCGCGGCCCGAGAAGCACTCTCCGGCCAACGTGCCGAACGTCCAGCGACTGCTCCCAAAGCGAAGGAGCCAGGACCCAAAGACCTAGCTGGCCTGAAGGGGCCCCAGGGGGCCCCCAAGCAGCCCCTCTCCATTTGGGTCTGGGGGCTTTCGTTGGGCCGGGAACCTGGGAGGTACCTGCCCGGTTGCAGGTCGCGGCCCGAGAAGCACTCTCCGGCCAACGTGCCGAACGTCCAGCGACTGCTCCCAAAGCGAAGGAGCCAGGACACAAAGACCTAGCTGGCCTGAAGGGGCCCCAGGGGGCCCCCAAGCAGCCCCTCTCCATTTGGGTCTGGGGGCTTTCGTTGGGCCGGGAACCTGGGAGGTACCTGCCCGGTTGCAGGTCGCGGCCCGAGAAGCACTCTCCGGCCAACGTGCCAAACGTCCAGCGACTGCTCCCAAAGCGAAGGAGCCAGGACCCAAAGACCTAGCTGGCCTGAAGGGGCCCCAGGGGGCCCCCAAGCAGCCCCTCTCCATTTGGGTCTGGGGGCTTTCGTTGGGCCGGGAACCTGGGAGGTACCTGCCCGGTTGCAGGTCGCGGCCCGAGAAGCACTCTCCGGCCAACGTGCCAAACGTCCAGCGACTGCTCCCAAAGCGAAGGAGCCAGGACCCAAAGACCTAGCTGGCCTGAAGGGGCCCCAGGGGGCCCCCAAGCAGCCCCTCTCCATTTGGGTCTGGGGGCTTTCGTTGGGCCGGGAACCTGGGAGGTACCTGCCCGGTTGCAGGTCGCGGCCCGAGAAGCGCTCTCCGGCCAACGTGCCAAACGTCCAGCGACTGCTCCCAAAGCGAAGGAGCCAGGACCCAAAGACCTAGCTGGCCTGAAGGGGCCCCAGGGGGCCCCCAAGCAGCCCCTCTCCATTTGGGTCTGGGGGCTTTCGTTGGGCCGGGAACCTGGGAGGTACCTGCCCGGTTGCAGGTCGCGGCCCGAGAAGCACTCTCCGGCCAACGTGCCAAACGTCCAGCGACTGCTCCCAAAGCGAAGGAGCCAGGACCCAAAGACCTAGCTGGCCTGAAGGGGCCCCAGGGGGCCCCCAAGCAGCCCCTCTCCATTTGGGTCTGGGGGCTTTCGTTGGGCCGGGAACCTGGGAGGTACCTGCCCGGTTGCAGGTCGCGGCCCGAGAAGCACTCTCCAGCCAACGTGCCAAACGTCCAGCGACTGCTCCCAAAGCGAAGGAGCCAGGACCCAAAGACCTAGCTGGCCTGAAGGGGCCCCAGGGGGCCCCCAAGCAGCCCCTCTCCATTTGGGTCTGGGGGCTTTCGTTGGGCCGGGAACCTGGGAGGTACCTGCCCGGTTGCAGGTCGCGGCCCGAGAAGCACTCTCCAGCCAACGTGCCAAACGTCCAGCGACTGCTCCCAAAGCGAAGGAGCCAGGACCCAAAGACCTAGCTGGCCTGAAGGGGCCCCAGGGGGCCCCCAAGCAGCCCCTCTCCATTTGGGTCTGGGGGCTTTCGTTGGGCCGGGAACCTGGGAGGTACCTGCCCGGTTGCAGGTCGCGGCCCGAGAAGCACTCTCCGGCCAACGTGCCAAACGTCCAGCGACTGCTCCCAAAGCGAAGGAGCCAGGACCCAAAGACCTAGCTGGCCTGAAGGGGCCCCAGGGGGCCCCCAAGCAGCCCCTCTCCATTTGGGTCTGGGGGCTTTCGTTGGGCCGGGAACCTGGGAGGTACCTGCCCGGTTGCAGGTCGCGGCCCGAGAAGCACTCTCCGGCCAACGTGCCAAACGTCCAGCGACTGCTCCCAAAGCGAAGGAGCCAGGACCCAAAGACCTAGCTGGCCTGAAGAGGCCCCAGGGGGCCCCCAAGCAGCCCCTCTCCATTTGGGTCTGGGGGCTTTCGTTGGACCGGGAACCTGGGAGGTACCTGCCCGGTTGCAGGTCGCGGCCCGAGAAGCACTCTCCGGCCAACGTGCCGAACGTCCAGCGACTGCTCCCAAAGCGAAGGAGCCAGGACCCAAAGACCTAGCTGGCCTGAAGGGGCCCCAGGGGGCCCCCAAGCAGCCCCTCTCCATTTGGGTCTGGGGGCTTTCGTTGGGCCGGGAACCTGGGAGGTACCTGCCCGGTTGCAGGTCGCAGCCTGAGAAGCACTCTCCGGCCAACGTGCCAAACGTCCAGCGACTGCTCCCAAAGCGAAGGAGCCAGGACCCAAAGACCTAGCTGGCCTGAAGGGGCCCCAGGGGGCCCCCAAGCAGCCCCTCTCCATTTGGGTCTGGGGGCTTTCGTTGGGCCGGTAACCTGGGAGGTACCTGCCCGGTTGCAGGTCGCGGCCCGAGAAGCACTCTCCGGCCAACGTGCCAAACGTCCAGCGACTGCTCCCAAAGCGAAGGAGCCAGGACCCAAAGACCTAGCTGGCCTGAAGGGGCCCCAGGGGGTCCCCAAGCAGCCCCTCTCCATTTGGGTCTGGGGGCTTTCGTTGGGCCGGGAACCTGGGAGGTACCTGCCCGGTTGCAGGTCGCGGCCCGAGAAGCACTCTCCGGCCAACGTGCCGAACGTCCAGCGACTGCTCCCAAAGCGAAGGAGCCAGGACCCAAAGACCTAGCTGGCCTGAAGGGGCCCCAGGGGGCCCCCAAGCAGCCCCTCTCCATTTGGGTCTGGGGGCTTTCGTTGGGCCGGGAACCTGGGAGGTACCTGCCCGGTTGCAGGTCGCGGCCCGAGAAGCACTCTCCGGCCAACGTGCCAAACGTCCAGCGACTGCTCCCAAAGCGAAGGAGCCAGGACCCAAAGACCTAGCTGGCCTGAAGGGGCCCCAGGGGACCCCCAAGCAGCCCCTCTCCATTTGGGTCTGGGGGCTTTCGTTGGGCCGGGAACCTGGGAGGTACCTGCCCGGTTGCAGGTCGCGGCCCGAGAAGCACTCTCCGGCCAACGTGCCAAACGTCCAGCGACTGCTCCCAAAGCGAAGGAGACAGGACCCAAAGACCTAGCTGGCCTGAAGGGGCCCCAGGGGGCCCCCAAGCAGCCCCTCTCCATTTGGGTCTGGGGGCTTTCGTTGGGCCGGGAACCTGGGAGGTACCTGCCCGGTTGCAGGTCGCGGCCCGAGAAGCACTCTCCGGCCAACGTGCCAAACGTCCAGCGACTGCTCCCAAAGCGAAGGAGCCAGGACCCAAAGACCTAGCTGGCCTGAAGGGGCCCCAGGGGGCCCCCAAGCAGCCCCTCTCCATTTGGGTCTGGGGGCTTTCGTTGGGCCGGGAACCTGGGAGGTACCTGCCCGGTTGCAGGTCGCGGCCCGAGAAGCACTCTCCGGCCAACGTGCCAAACGTCCAGCGACTGCTCCCAAAGCGAAGGAGCCAGGACCCAAAGACCTAGCTGGCCTGAAGGGGCCCCAGGGGGCCCCCAAGCAGCCCCTCTCCATTTGGGTCTGGGGGCTTTCGTTGGGCCGGGAACCTGGGAGGTACCTGCACGGTTGCTGGTCGCGGCCCGAGAAGCACTCTCCGGCCAACGTGCCGAACGTCCAGCGACTGCTCCCAAAGCGAAGGAGCCAGGACCCAAAGACCTAGCTGGCCTGAAGGGGCCCCAGGGGGCCCCCAAGCAGCCCCTCTCCATTTGGGTCTGGGGGCTTTCGTTGGGCCGGGAACCTGGGAGGTACCTGCCCGGTTGCAGGTCGCGGCCCGAGAAGCACTCTCCGGCCAACGTGCCCAACGTCCAGCGACTGCTCCCAAAGCGAAGGAGCCAGGACCCAAAGACCTAGCTGGCCTGAAGGGGCCCCAGGGGGCCCCCAAGCAGCCCCTCTCCATTTGGGTCTGGGGGCTTTCGTTGGGCCGGGAACCTGGGAGGTACCTGCCCGGTTGCAGGTCGCGGCCCGAGAAGCACTCTCCGGCCAACGTGCCAAACGTCCAGCGACTGCTCCCAAAGCGAAGGAGCCAGGACCCAAAGACCTAGCTGGCCTGAAGGGGCCCCAGGGGGCCCCCAAGCAGCCCCTCTCCATTTGGGTCTGGGGGCTTTCGTTGGGCCGGGAACCTGGGAGGTACCTGCCCGGTTGCAGGTCGCGGCCCGAGAAGCACTCTCCGGCCAACGTGCCCAACGTCCAGCGACTGCTCCCAAAGCGAAGGAGCCAGGACCCAAAGACCTAGCTGGCCTGAAGGGGCCCCAGGGGGCCCCCAAGCAGCCCCTCTCCATTTGGGTCTGGGGGCTTTCGTTGGGCCGGGAACCTGGGAGGTACCTGCCCGGTTGCAGGTCGCGGCCCGAGAAGCACTCTCCGGCCAACGTGCCAAACGTCCAGCGACTGCTCCCAAAGCGAAGGAGCCAGGACCCAAAGACCTAGCTGGCCTGAAGGGGCCCCAGGGGGCCCCCAAGCAGCCCCTCTCCATTTGGGTCTGGGGGCTTTCGTTGGGCCGGGAACCTGGGAGGTACCTGCCCGGTTGCAGGTCGCGGCCCGAGAAGCACTCTCCGGCCAACGTGCCCAACGTCCAGCGACTGCTCCCAAAGCGAAGGAGCCAGGACCCAAAGACCTAGCTGGCCTGAAGGGGCCCCAGGGGGCCCCCAAGCAGCCCCTCTCCATTTGGGTCTGGGGGCTTTCGTTGGGCCGGGAACCTGGGAGGTACCTGCCCGGTTGCAGGTCGCGGCCCGAGAAGCACTCTCCGGCCAACGTGCCAAACGTCCAGCGACTGCTCCCAAAGCGAAGGAGCCAGGACCCAAAGACCTAGCTGGCCTGAAGGGGCCCCAGGGGGCCCCCAAGCAGCCCCTCTCCATTTGGGTCTGGGGGCTTTCGTTGGGCCGGGAACCTGGGAGGTACCTGCCCGGTTGCAGGTCGCGGCCCGAGAAGCACTCTCCGGCCAACGTGCCAAACGTCCAGCGACTGCTCCCAAAGCGAAGGAGCCAGGACCCAAAGACCTAGCTGGCCTGAAGGGGCCCCAGGGGGCCCCCAAGCAGCCCCTCTCCATTTGGGTCTGGGGGCTTTCGTTGGGCCGGGAACCTGGGAGGTACCTGCCCGGATGCAGGTCGCGGCCCGAGAAGCACTCTCCAGCCAACGTGCCAAACGTCCAGCGACTGCTCCCAAAGCGAAGGAGCCAGGACCCAAAGACCTAGCTGGCCTGAAGGGGCCCCAGGGGGCCCCCAAGCAGCCCCTCTCCATTTGGGTCTGGGGGCTTTCATTGGGCCGGGAACCTGGGAGGTACCTGCCCGGTTGCAGGTCGCGGCCCGAGAAGCACTCTACGGCCAATGTGCCAAACGTCCAGCGACTGCTCCCAAAGCGAAGGAGCCAGGACCCAAAGACCTAGCTGGCCTGAAGGGGCCCCAGGGGGCCCCCAAGCAGCCCCTCTCCATTTGGGTCTGGGGGCTTTCGTTGGGCCGGGAACCTGGGAGGTACCTGCCCGGTTGCAGGTCGCGGCCCGAGAAGCACTCTCCAGCCAACGTGCCAAACGTCCAGCGACTGCTCCCAAAGCGAAGGAGCCAGGACCCAAAGACCTAGCTGGCCTGAAGGGGCCCCAGGGGGCCCCCAAGCAGCCCCTCTCCATTTGGGTCTGGGGGCTTTCATTGGGCCGGGAACCTGGGAGGTACCTGCCCGGTTGCAGGTCGCGGCCCGAGAAGCACTCTCCGGCCAACGTGCCAAACGTCCGGCGACTGCTCCCAAAGCGAAGGAGCCAGGACCCAAAGACCTAGCTGGCCTGAAGGGGCCCCAGGGGGCCCCCAAGCAGCCCCTCTCCATTTGGGTCTGGGGGCTTTCGTTGGGCCGGGAACCTGGGAGGTACCTGCCCGGTTGCAGGTCGCGGCCCGAGAAGCACTCTCCGGCCAACGTGCCGAACGTCCAGCGTCTGCTCCCAAAGCGAAGGAGCCAGGACCCAAAGACCTAGCTGGCCTGAAGGGGCCCCAGGGGGCCCCCAAGCAGCCCCTCTCCATTTGGGTCTGGGGGCTTTCGTTGGGCCGGGAACCTGGGAGGTACCTGCCCGGTTGCAGGTCGCGGCCCGAGAAGCACTCTCCAGCCAACGTGCCAAACGTCCAGCGACTGCTCCCAAAGCGAAGGAGCCAGGACCCAAAGACCTAGCTGGCCTGAAGGGGCCCCAGGGGGCCCCCAAGCAGCCCCTCTCCATTTGGGTCTGGGGGCTTTCGTTGGGCCGGGAACCTGGGAGGTACCTGCCCGGTTGCAGGTCGCGGCCCGAGAAGCACTCTCCGGCCAACGTGCCGAACGTCCGGCGACTGCTCCCAAAGCGAAGCAGCCAGGTCCCAAAGACCTAGCTGGCCTGAAGGGGCCCCAGGGGGCCCCCAAGCAGCCCCTCTCCATTTGGGTCTGGGGGCTTTCGTTGGGCTGGGAACCTGGGAGGTACCTGCCCGGTTGCAGGTCGCGGCCCGAGAAGCACTCTCCGGCCAACGTGCCAAACGTCCAGCGACTGCTCCCAAAGCGAAGGAGCCAGGACCCAAAGACCTAGCTGGCCTGAAGGGGCCCCAGGGGGCCCCCAAGCAGCCCCTCTCCATTTGGGTCTGGGGGCTTTCGTTGGGCCGGGAACCTGGGAGGTACCTGCCCGGTTGC
>NW_028168772.1:0-15737 GCF_964237585.1 Gallinula chloropus
CTACTCCTCCTCCTCGGTATTCCTCCTCGGTATTCCTCCTCGATATTCCTCCTCCTCGGTATTCCTCCTTCGCCTCGGTATTCCTCCTCCTCCTCCTCCTCGGTATTCCTCCTCGGTATTCCTCCTCGGTATTCCTCCTCCTCCTCCTCGGTATTCCTCCTCCTCCTCGGTATTCCTCCTCGGTATTCCTCCTCCTCCTCCTCGGTATTCCTCCTCCTCCTCGGTATTCCTCCTCGGTATTCCTCCTCCTCCTCCTCGGTATTCCTCCTCCTCCTCGGTATTCCTCCTCGGTATTCCTCCTCCTCCTCCTCGGTATTCCTACTCCTCCTCGGTATTCCTCCTCGGTATTCCTCCTCCTCCTCCTCGTCGGTATACCTCCTCGGTATTCCTCCTCCTCCTCCTCCTCGGTATTCGTCCTCGGTATTCCTCCTCGGTATTCCTCCTCCTCGGTATTCCTCCTCCTCCTCGGTAATCCTCCTCCTCCTCCTCCTCCTCGGTATTCCTCCTCCTCCTCCTCCTCCTCGGTATTCCTCCTCGGTATTCCTCCTCCTCCTCCTCCTCCTCGGTATTCCTCCTCGGTATTCCTCCTCCTCCTCGGTATTCCTCCTCCTCCTCGGTATTCCTCGTCGGTATTCCTCCTCCTCCTCCTCGGTATTCCTCCTCCTCCTCGGTATTCCTCCTCGGTATTCCTCCTCCTCCTCCTCGGTATTCCTCCTCCTCCTCGGTATTCCTCCTCGGTATTCCTCCTCCTCCTCGGTATTCCCACTCCTCCTCGGTATTCCTCCTCGGTATTCCTCCTCCTCCTCCTCGGTATTCCTCCTCCTCCTCGGTATTCCTGCTCGGTTATCCTCCTCCTCCTCCTCCTCGGTATTCCTCCTCGGTATTCCTCCTCGGTATTCCTCCTCCTCCTCCTCCTCGGTATTCCTCCTCGGTATTCCTCCTCGGTATTCCTCCTCCTCGTCCTCCTCCTCGGTATTCCTCCTCCTCCTCCTCCTCCTCCTCCTCCTCATTATTCCTCCTCCTCCTCCTCCTCCTCGGTATTCCTCCTCCTCCTCCTCCTCGGTATTCCTCCTCGGTATTCCTCCTCCTCCTCCTCCTCGGTATTCCTCCTCGGTATTCCTCCTCGGTATTCCTCCTCCTCCTCCTCGGTATTCCTCCTCCTCCTCGGTATTCCTCCTCGGTAATCCTCCTCGGTATTCCTCCTCCTCCTCGGTATTCCTCCTCGGTATTCCTCCTCGGTATTCCTCCTCGGTATTCATCCTCCTCCTCCTCCTCCTCCTCCTCCTCGGTAGTCCTCCTCCTCCTCCTCCTCCTCGGTATTCCTCCTCCTCCTCCTCCTCGGTATTCCTCCTCGGTATTCCTCCTCCTCCTCCTCCTCGGTATTCCTCCTCGGTATTCCTCCTCCTCGGCCTCCTCCTAAGTATTCCTCCTCCTACTCCTGCTCCTCGGTATTCCTCCTCCTCCTCCTCATCCTCGGTATTCCTCCTCGGTATTCCTCCTCGGTATTCCTCCTCGATATTCCTCCTCCTCCTCCTCGGTATTCCTCCTCGGTATTCCTCCTCGGTATTCCTCCTCCTCCTCCTCCTCGGTATTCCTCCTCCTCCTCCTCCTCCTCGGTATTCCTCCTCCTCCTCCTCCTCCTCGGTATTCCTCCACGGTATTCCTCCTCCTCCTCCTTTTCGGTATTCCTCCTCCTCCTCCTCCGTATTTCTCCTCGGTATTCCTCCTCCTCCTACTCCTCGGTATTCCTCCTCGGTATTCCTCCTCGGTATTCCTCCTCCTCCTCCTCGGTATTCCTCCTCCTCCTCGGTATTCCTCCTCGGTATTCCTCCTCCTACTCCTCGGTATTCCTCCTCTTCCTCGGTATTCCTGCTCCTCCTCGGTATTCCTCCTCGGTATTCCTCCTCCTCCTCCTCGGTATTCCTCCTCCTCCTCGGTATTCCTCCTCGGTATTCCTACTCCTCCTCTTCCTCGGTATTCCTCCTCCTCCTCGGTATTCCTCCTCGGTATTCCTCCTCCTCCTCCTCGGTATTCCTCCTCGGTATTCCTCCTCCTCCTCCTCCTCCTCCTCGGTATTCCTACTCCTCCTCGGTATTCCTCCTCGGTATTCCTCCTCCTCCTCCTCCTCGGTATTCGTCCTCGGTATTCCTCCTCGGTATTCCTCCTCCTCGGTATTCCTCCTCCTCCTCGGTATTCCTCCTCCTCCTCCTCCTCCTCGGTATTCCTCCTCCTCCTCCTCCTCCTCGGTATTCCTCCTCGGTATTCCTCCTCCTCCTCCTCCTCCTCGGTATTCCTCCTCGGTATTCCTCCTCCTCCTCGGTATTCCTCCTCCTCCTCTGTATTCCTCCTCGGTATTCCTCCTCCTCCTACTCGGTATTCCTCCTCCTCCTCGGTATTCCTCCTCCTCCTCGGTATTCCTCCTCGGTATTCCTCCTCCTCCTCCTCGGTATTCCTCCTCCTCCTCGGTATTCCTCCTCGGTATTCCTCCTCCTCCTTCTCCTCGGTATTCCTCCTCGGTATTCCTCCTCGGTATTCCTCCTCCTCCTCCTCCTCCTCGGTATTCCTCCTCGGTATTCCTCCTCGGTATTCCTCCTCCTCGTCCTCCTCCTCGGTATTCCTCCTCCTCCTCCTCCTCCTAGCTATTCCTCCTCCTCCTCCTCCTCCTCGGTATTCCTCCTCCTCCTCCTCCTCGGTATTCCTCCTCGGTATTCCTCCTCCTCCTCCTCCTCGGTATTCCTCCACGGTATTCCTCCTCGGTATTCCTCCTCAGTATTCCTCCTCCTCCTCCTCGGTATTCCTCCTCCTCCTCCTCGGTATTCCTCCTCCTCCTCGGTATTCCTCTTCGGTATTCCTCCTCCTCCTCCTCGGTATTCCTCCTCCTCCTCGGTATTCCTCCTCCTCCTCCTCGGTATTCCTGCTCGGTGTTCCTCCTCCTCGTCCTCCTCCTCGGTATTCCTCCTCCTCCTCCTCCTCCTCGCTATTCCTCCTCCTCCTCCTCCTCCTCGGTATTCCTCCTCCTCCTCCTCCTCGGTATTCCTCATCGGTATTCCTCCTCCTCCTCCTCCTCGGTATTCCTCCTCGGTATTCCTCCTCGGTATTCCTCCTCCTCCTCCTCGGTATTCCTCCTACTCGGTATTCCTCCTCGGTATTCCTCCTCCTCCTCCTCGGTATTCCTCCTCCTCCTCGATATTCCTCCTCCTCCTCCTCCTCCTCCTCGGTATTCTTCCTCCTCCTCCTCCTCGGTATCCCTCCTCTGTATTCCTCCTCCTCCTCCTCGGTATTCCTCCTCCTCCTCCTCCTCCTCGGTATTCCTCCTACTCCTCCTCCTCGGAATTCCTCCTCCTCGGTATTCCTCCTCGGTATTCCTCCTCCTCCTCCTCGGTATTCCTCCTCGGTATTTCTCCTCGGTATTCCTCCTCGGTATTCCTCCTCCTCCTCCTCCTCGGTATTCCTCCTCGGTATTCCTCCTCGGTATTCCTCCTCCTCCTCCTCCTCCTCCTCCTCCTCGGTAGTCCTCCTCCTCCTCCTTCTCCTCGGTATTCCTCCTCCTCCTCCTCCTCGGTATTCCTCCTCGGTATTCCTCCTTGGTATTCCTCCTCCTCGGCCTCCTCCTCGGTATTCCTCCTCCTCCTCCTCCTCCTCGGTATTCCTCCTCCTCCTCCTCCTCCTCGGTATTCCTCCTCGGTATTCCTCCTCGGTATTCCTCCTCGATATTCCCCCTCCTCCTCCTCGGTATTCCTCCTCCTCCTCGGTATTCCTCCTCCTCCTCCTCCTCGGTATTCCTACTCGGTATTCATCCTCCTCCTCCTCCTCCTCGGTATTCCTCCCCCTCCTCCTCCTCCTCGGTATTCCTCCTCGGTATTCCTCCTCCTCCTCCTCCTCGGTATTCCTCCTCCTCCTCCTCCTCCTCGGTATTCCTCCTCCTCCTCCTCCTCGGTATTCCTCCTCGGTATTCCTCCTCGGTATTCCTCCTCATCCTCGGTATTCCTCCTCGGTATTCCTCCTCCTCCTCCTCGGTATTCCTCCTCCTCCTCGGTATTCCCCCTCGGTATTCCTGCTCCTGCTCCTCGGTATTCCTCCTCGGTATTCCTCCTCGGTATTCCTCCTCCTCCTCCTCCTCGGTATTCCTCCTCGGTATTCCTCCTCGGTATTCCTCCTCCTCCTCCTCCTCCTCGGTAGTCCTCCTCCTCCTCCTCCTCCTCGGTATTCCTCCTCCTCCTCCTCCTCGGTATTCCTCCTCGGTATTCCTCCTCCTCCTCCTCCTCCTCGGTATTCCTGCTCGGTATTCCTCCTCCTCAGCCTCCTCCTCGGTATTCCTCCTCCTACTCCTCCTCCTCGGTATTCCTCCTCGGTATACCTCCTCGATATTCTTCCTCCTCCTCCTCGTTATTCCTCCTCCGCCTCGGTATTCCTCCTCCTCCTCCTCCTCGGTATTCCTCCTCGGTATTCCTCCTCGGTATTCCTCCTCCTCCTCCTCGGTATTCCTCCTCGGTATTCATCCTCCTCCTCCTCCTCCTCGGTATTCCTCCTCCTCCTCCTCCTCCTCGGTATTCCTCCTCGGTATTCCTCCTCCTCCTCCTCCTTGGTATTCCTCCTCCTCCTCCTCCTCCTCGGTATTCCTCCTCCTCCTCCTCCTCGGTATTCCTCCTCGGTATTCCTCCTCGGTATTCCTCCTCGGTATTCCTCCTCCTCCTCGGTATTCCTCCTCGGTATTCCTCCTCCTCCTCCTCGGTATTCCTAATCATCCTCGGTATTCCTCCTCCTCCTCGGTATTCCTCCTCGGTATTCCTACTCCTCCTCCTCCTCGGTATTCCTCCTCCTCCTCGGTATTCCTCCTCGGTATTCCTCCTCCTTCTCCTCGGTATTCCTCCTCCTCCTCGGTATTCCTCCTCGGTATTCCTCCTCCTCCTCCTCGGTATTCCTCCTCCTCCTCGGTATTCCTCCTCGGTATTCCTCCTCCTCCTCTTCGTCGGTATTCCTCCTCGGTATTCCTCCTCCTCCTCCTCCTCGGTATCCGTCCTCGGCATTCCTCCTCGGTATTCCTCCTCCTCCTCCTCGGTATTCCTCCTCCTCCTCGGTATTCCTCCTCCTCCTCCTCCTCCTCGGTATTCCTCCTCCTCCTCGGTATTCCTCCTCCTCCTCCTCCTCCTCGGTATTCCTCCTCCTCCTCCTCCTCCTCGGTATTCCTCCTCGGTATTCCTCCTTCTCCTCCTCGGTATTCCTCCTCGGTATTCCTCCTCCTCCTCGGTATTCATCCTCGGTATTCCTCCTCGGTATTCCTCCTCCTCCTCCTCGGTATTCCTCCTCCTCCTCGGTATTCCTCCTCCTCCTCGGTATTCCTCCTCGGTATTCGTCCTCCTCCTCCTGGGTATTCCTCCTCCTCCTCGGTATTCCTCCTCCTCCTCAGTATTCCTCCTCGGTATTCGTCCTCCTCCTCCTGGGTATTCCTCCTCCTCCTCGGTATTCCTCCTCCTCCTCAGTATTCCTCCTCGGTATTCCTCCTCCTCCTCCTCGGTATTCCTCCTCCTCCTCGGTATTCCTCCTCCTCCTCGGTATTCCTCCTCGGTATTCCTCCTCCTCCTCCTCGGTATTCCTCCTACTCGGTATTCCTCCTCGGTATTCCTCCTCCTCCTCCTCGGTATTCCTCCTCCTCCTCGATATTCCTCCTCCTCCTCCTCCTCCTCCTCGGTATTCTTCCTCCTCCTCCTCCTCGGTATCCCTCCTCTGTATTCCTCCTCCTCCTCCTCGGTATTCCTCCTCCTCCTCCTCCTCCTCGGTATTCCTCCTACTCCTCCTCCTCGGAATTCCTCCTCCTCGGTATTCCTCCTCGGTATTCCTCCTCCTCCTCCTCGGTATTCCTCCTCGGTATTTCTCCTCGGTATTCCTCCTCGGTATTCCTCCTCCTCCTCCTCCTCGGTATTCCTCCTCGGTATTCCTCCTCGGTATTCCTCCTCCTCCTCCTCCTCCTCCTCCTCCTCGGTAGTCCTCCTCCTCCTCCTTCTCCTCGGTATTCCTCCTCCTCCTCCTCCTCGGTATTCCTCCTCGGTATTCCTCCTTGGTATTCCTCCCTCCTCGGCCTCCTCCTCGGTATTCCTCCTCCTCCTCCTCCTCCTCGGTATTCCTCCTCCTCCTCCTCCTCCTCGGTATTCCTCCTCGGTATTCCTCCTCGGTATTCCTCCTCGATATTCCCCCTCCTCCTCCTCGGTATTCCTCCTCCTCCTCGGTATTCCTCCTCCTCCTCCTCCTCGGTATTCCTCCTCGGTATCATCCTCCTCCTCCTCCTCCTCGGTATTCCTCCCCCTCCTCCTCCTCCTCGGTATTCCTCCTCGGTATTCCTCCTCCTCCTCCTCCTCGGTATTCCTCCTCCTCCTCCTCCTCCTCGGTATTCCTCCTCCTCCTCCTCCTCGGTATTCCTCCTCGGTATTCCTCCTCGGTATTCCTCCTCATCCTCGGTATTCCTCCTCGGTATTCCTCCTCCTCCTCCTCGGTATTCCTCCTCCTCCTCGGTATTCCCCCTCGGTATTCCTGCTCCTGCTCCTCGGTATTCCTCCTCGGTATTCCTCCTCGGTATTCCTCCTCCTCCTCCTCCTCGGTATTCCTCCTCGGTATTCCTCCTCGGTATTCCTCCTCCTCCTCCTCCTCCTCGGTAGTCCTCCTCCTCCTCCTCCTCCTCGGTATTCCTCCTCCTCCTCCTCCTCGGTATTCCTCCTCGGTATTCCTCCTCCTCCTCCTCCTCCTCGGTATTCCTGCTCGGTATTCCTCCTCCTCAGCCTCCTCCTCGGTATTCCTCCTCCTACTCCTCCTCCTCGGTATTCCTCCTCGGTATACCTCCTCGATATTCTTCCTCCTCCTCCTCGTTATTCCTCCTCCGCCTCGGTATTCCTCCTCCTCCTCCTCCTCGGTATTCCTCCTCGGTATTCCTCCTCGGTATTCCTCCTCCTCCTCCTCGGTATTCCTCCTCGGTATTCATCCTCCTCCTCCTCCTCCTCGGTATTCCTCCTCCTCCTCCTCCTCCTCGGTATTCCTCCTCGGTATTCCTCCTCCTCCTCCTCCTTGGTATTCCTCCTCCTCCTCCTCCTCCTCGGTATTCCTCCTCCTCCTCCTCCTCGGTATTCCTCCTCGGTATTCCTCCTCGGTATTCCTCCTCGGTATTCCTCCTCCTCCTCGGTATTCCTCCTCGGTATTCCTCCTCCTCCTCCTCGGTATTCCTAATCATCCTCGGTATTCCTCCTCCTCCTCGGTATTCCTCCTCGGTATTCCTACTCCTCCTCCTCCTCGGTATTCCTCCTCCTCCTCGGTATTCCTCCTCGGTATTCCTCCTCCTTCTCCTCGGTATTCCTCCTCCTCCTCGGTATTCCTCCTCGGTATTCCTCCTCCTCCTCCTCGGTATTCCTCCTCCTCCTCGGTATTCCTCCTCGGTATTCCTCCTCCTCCTCTTCGTCGGTATTCCTCCTCGGTATTCCTCCTCCTCCTCCTCCTCGGTATCCGTCCTCGGCATTCCTCCTCGGTATTCCTCCTCCTCCTCCTCGGTATTCCTCCTCCTCCTCGGTATTCCTCCTCCTCCTCCTCCTCCTCGGTATTCCTCCTCCTCCTCGGTATTCCTCCTCCTCCTCCTCCTCCTCGGTATTCCTCCTCCTCCTCCTCCTCCTCGGTATTCCTCCTCGGTATTCCTCCTTCTCCTCCTCGGTATTCCTCCTCGGTATTCCTCCTCCTCCTCGGTATTCATCCTCGGTATTCCTCCTCGGTATTCCTCCTCCTCCTCCTCGGTATTCCTCCTCCTCCTCGGTATTCCTCCTCCTCCTCGGTATTCCTCCTCGGTATTCGTCCTCCTCCTCCTGGGTATTCCTCCTCCTCCTCGGTATTCCTCCTCCTCCTCAGTATTCCTCCTCGGTATTCCTCCTCCTCCTCGTCGGTATTCCTCCTCCTCCTCGGTATTCCTCCTCCTCGGCCTCCTCCTAAGTATTCCTCCTCCTACTCCTGCTCCTCGGTATTCCTCCTCCTCCTCCTCCTCCTCGGTATTCCTCCTCGGTATTCCTCCTCGGTATTCCTCCTCGATATTCCTCCTCCTCCTCCTCGGTATTCCTCCTCCTCCTCGGTATTCCTCCTCCTCCTCCTCCTCGGTATTCCTCCTCGGTATTCCTCCTCGGTATTCCTCCTCCTCCTCCTCGGTATTCCTCCTCCTCCTCCTCCTCCTCGGTATTCCTCCACGGTATTCCTCCTCCTCCTCCTCCTCGGTATTCCTCCTCCTCCTCCTCCTCCTCGGTATTCCTCCTCCTCCTCCTCCGTATTTCTCCTCGGTATTCCTCCTCCTCCTACTCCTCGGTATTCCTCCTCGGTATTCCTCCTCGGTATTCCTCCTCCTCCTCCTCGGTATTCCTCCTCCTCCTCGGTATTCCTCCTCGGTATTCCTCCTCCTACTCCTCGGTATTCCTCCTCCTCCTCCTCGGTATTCCTCCTCGGTATTCCTCCTCCTCCTCCTCGGTATTCCTACTCCTCCTCGGTATTCCTCCTCGGTATTCCTCCTCCTCCTCCTCGTCGGTATACCTCCTCGGTATTCCTCCTCCTCCTCCTCCTCGGTATTCGTCCTCGGTATTCCTCCTCGGTACTCCTCCTCCTCGGTATTTCCTCCTCCTCCTCGGTATTCCTCCTCCTCCTCCTCCTCCTCGGTATTCCTCCTCGGTATTCCTCCTCCTCCTCCTCCTCCTCGGTATTCCTCCTCGGTATTCCTCCTCCTCCTCGGTATTCCTCCTCGGTATTCCTCCTCGGTATTCCTCCTCCTCCTCCTCGGTATTCCTCCTCCTCCTCGGTATTCCTCCTCGGTATTCGTCCTACTCCTCCTCGGTATTCCTCCTCCTCCTCGGTATTCCTCCTCGGTATTCCTCCTCCTCCTCCTCGGTATTCCTCCTCCTCCTCGGTATTCCTCCTCTTCCTCGGTATTCCTCCTCGGTATTCCTCCTCCTCCTCCTCGGTATTCCTCCTCCTCCTCGGTATTCCTCCTCGGTATTCCTCCTCCTCCTCCTCGGTATTCCTACTCCTCCTCGGTATTCCTCCTCGGTATTCCTCCTCCTCCTCCTCGTCGGTATACCTCCTCGGTATTCCTCCTCCTCCTCCTCCTCGGTATTCGTCCTCGGTATTCCTCCTCGGTATTCCTCCTCCTCGGTATTCCTCCTCCTCCTCGGTATTCCTCCTCCTCCTCCTCGGTATTCCTCCTCCTCCTCCTCCTCCTCGGTATTCCTCCTCGGTATTCCCCCTCCTCCTCCTCCTCCTCGGTATTCCTCCTCGGTATTCCTCCTCCTCCTCGGTATTCCTCCTCGATATTCCTCCTCGGTATTCCTCCTCCTCCTCCTCGGTATTCCTCCTCCTCCTCGGTATTCCTCCTCGGTATTCGTCCTACTCCTCCTTGGTATTCCTCCTCCTCCTCGGTATTCCTCCTCCTCCTCGGTATTCCTCCTCGGTATTCCTCATCCTCCTCCTCGGTATTCCTCCTCCTCCTCGGTATTCCTCCTCCTCCTCGGTATTCCTCCTCGGTATTCCTCCTCCTCCTCCTCGGTATTCCTCCTCCTCCTCGGTATTCCTCCTCGGTATTCCTCCTCCTCCTTCTCCTCGGATTTCCTCCTCGGTATTCCTCCTCGGTATTCCTCCTCCTCCTCCTCCTCGGTATTCCTCCTCGGTATTCCTCCTCGGTATTCCTCCTCCTCGTCCTCCTCCTCGGTATTCCTCCTCCTCCTCCTCCTCCTCCTCGGTATTCCTCCTCCTCCTCCTCCTCCTCGGTATTCCTCCTCCTCCTCCTCCTCGGTATTCCTCATCGGTATTCCTCCTCCTCCTCCTCCTCGGTATTCCTCCTCGGTATTCCTCCTCGGTATTCCTCCTCCTCCTCCTCGGTATTCCTCCTACTCGGTATTCCTCCTCGGTATTCCTCCTCCTCCTCCTCGGTATTCCTCCTCCTCGGCCTCCTCCTAAGTATTCCTCCTCCTACTCCTGCTCCTCGGTATTCCTCCTCCTCCTCCTCCTCCTCGGTATTCCTCCTCGGTATTCCTCCTCGGTATTCCTCCTCGATATTCCTCCTCCTCCTCCTCGGTATTCCTCCTCCTCCTCGGTATTCCTCCTCCTCCTCCTCCTCGGTATTCCTCCTCGGTATTCCTCCTCGGTATTCCTCCTCCTCCTCCTCGGTATTCCTCCTCCTCCTCCTCCTCCTCGGTATTCCTCCACGGTATTCCTCCTCCTCCTCCTCCTCGGTATTCCTCCTCCTCCTCCTCCTCCTCGGTATTCCTCCTCCTCCTCCTCCGTATTTCTCCTCGGTATTCCTCCTCCTCCTACTCCTCGGTATTCCTCCTCGGTATTCCTCCTCGGTATTCCTCCTCCTCCTCCTCGGTATTCCTCCTCCTCCTCGGTATTCCTCCTCGGTATTCCTCCTCCTACTCCTCGGTATTCCTCCTCCTCCTCCTCGGTATTCCTCCTCGGTATTCCTCCTCCTCCTCCTCGGTATTCCTACTCCTCCTCGGTATTCCTCCTCGGTATTCCTCCTCCTCCTCCTCGTCGGTATACCTCCTCGGTATTCCTCCTCCTCCTCCTCCTCGGTATTCGTCCTCGGTATTCCTCCTCGGTACTCCTCCTCCTCGGTATTTCCTCCTCCTCCTCGGTATTCCTCCTCCTCCTCCTCCTCCTCGGTATTCCTCCTCGGTATTCCTCCTCCTCCTCCTCCTCCTCGGTATTCCTCCTCGGTATTCCTCCTCCTCCTCGGTATTCCTCCTCGGTATTCCTCCTCGGTATTCCTCCTCCTCCTCCTCGGTATTCCTCCTCCTCCTCGGTATTCCTCCTCGGTATTCGTCCTACTCCTCCTCGGTATTCCTCCTCCTCCTCGGTATTCCTCCTCGGTATTCCTCCTCCTCCTCCTCGGTATTCCTCCTCCTCCTCGGTATTCCTCCTCTTCCTCGGTATTCCTCCTCGGTATTCCTCCTCCTCCTCCTCGGTATTCCTCCTCCTCCTCGGTATTCCTCCTCGGTATTCCTCCTCCTCCTCCTCGGTATTCCTACTCCTCCTCGGTATTCCTCCTCGGTATTCCTCCTCCTCCTCCTCGTCGGTATACCTCCTCGGTATTCCTCCTCCTCCTCCTCCTCGGTATTCGTCCTCGGTATTCCTCCTCGGTATTCCTCCTCCTCGGTATTCCTCCTCCTCCTCGGTATTCCTCCTCCTCCTCCTCGGTATTCCTCCTCCTCCTCCTCCTCCTCGGTATTCCTCCTCGGTATTCCCCCTCCTCCTCCTCCTCCTCGGTATTCCTCCTCGGTATTCCTCCTCCTCCTCGGTATTCCTCCTCGATATTCCTCCTCGGTATTCCTCCTCCTCCTCCTCGGTATTCCTCCTCCTCCTCGGTATTCCTCCTCGGTATTCGTCCTACTCCTCCTTGGTATTCCTCCTCCTCCTCGGTATTCCTCCTCCTCCTCGGTATTCCTCCTCGGTATTCCTCATCCTCCTCCTCGGTATTCCTCCTCCTCCTCGGTATTCCTCCTCCTCCTCGGTATTCCTCCTCGGTATTCCTCCTCCTCCTCCTCGGTATTCCTCCTCCTCCTCGGTATTCCTCCTCGGTATTCCTCCTCCTCCTTCTCCTCGGATTTCCTCCTCGGTATTCCTCCTCGGTATTCCTCCTCCTCCTCCTCCTCGGTATTCCTCCTCGGTATTCCTCCTCGGTATTCCTCCTCCTCGTCCTCCTCCTCGGTATTCCTCCTCCTCCTCCTCCTCCTCCTCGGTATTCCTCCTCCTCCTCCTCCTCCTCGGTATTCCTCCTCCTCCTCCTCCTCGGTATTCCTCATCGGTATTCCTCCTCCTCCTCCTCCTCGGTATTCCTCCTCGGTATTCCTCCTCGGTATTCCTCCTCCTCCTCCTCGGTATTCCTCCTACTCGGTATTCCTCCTCGGTATTCCTCCTCATCCTCCTCGGTATTCCTCTTCCTCCTCGATATTCCTCCTCCTCCTCCTCCTCCTCCTCGGTATTCCTCCTCCTCCTCCTCCTCGGTATTCCTCCTCTGTATTCCTCCTCCTCCTCCTCCTCGGTATTCCTCCTCCTCCTCGGTATTCCTCCTCGGTATTCCTCCTCCTCCTCCTCAGTATTCCTCCTCCTCCTCGGTATTCCTCCTCGGTATTCCTCCTCCTCCTCCTCGGTATTCCTCCTCCTTCTCGGTATTCCTCCTCGGTATTCCTCCTCCTCCTCGGTATTCCTCCTCCTCCTCCTTGGTATTCCTGCTCGGTATTCCTCCTCCTCGTCCTCCTCCTCGGTATTCCTCCTCCTCCTCCTCCTCCTCGCTATTCCTCCTCCTCGTCCTCCTCCTCGGTATTCCTCCTCCTCCTCCTCCTCGGTATTCCTCCTCTGTATTCCTCCTTCTCCTCCTCGGTATTCCTCCTCCTCCTCGGTATTCCTCCTCGGTATTCCTCCTCCTCCTCCTCGGTATTCCTCCTCCTCCTCGGTATTCCTCCTCTCTATTCCTCCTCCTCCTCCTCGGTATTCCTCCTCCTCCTCGGTATTCCTCCTCGGTATTCCTCCTCCTCCTCCGCCTCCTCCTCCTCCTCGGTATTCCTCCTCCTCCTCCTCCTCCTCCTCCTCCTCCTCCTCCTCCTCGGTATTCCTCCTCCTCCGCCTCCTCCTCGGTATTCCTCCTCCTCCTCCTCGGTATTCCTCCTCCTCCTCGGTATTCCTCCTCGGTATTCCTCCTCCTCCTCCTCCTCGGTATTCCTCCTCGGTATTCCTCCTCGGTGTTCCTCATCGGTATTCCTCCTCAATGTTCCTCCTCCTCCTCCTCCTCGGTATTCCTCCTCGGTATTCCTCCTCCTCCTCATCCTCGGTATTCCTCCTCGGTATTCCTCCTCGGTATTCCTCCTCGGTATTCCTCCTCCTCCTCCTCCTCCTCGGTATTCCTCCTCCTCCTCCTCCTCGTCGGTATTCCTCCTCCTCCTCCTCCGTATTCCTCTTCCTCCTCCTCGGTATTCCTCCTCCTCCTCGGTATTCCTCCTCTGTATTCCTCCTCCTCCTCGTCGGTATTCCTCCTCCTCCTCGGTATTCCTCCTCCTCCTCCTCCTCCTCGGTATTCCACCTCCTCCACCTCCTCCTCGGTATTCCTCCTCCTCCTCCACGGTATTCCTCCTCCTCGTCGATATTCCTCCTCGGTATTCCTCCTCCTCCTCCTCGGTATTCCTCCTCCTCCTCCTCGGTATTCCTCCTCCTCCTCGGTATTCCTTCTCGGTGTTCCTCCTCCTCCTCCTCGGTATTCCTCCTCGGTATTCCTCCTCCTCCTCCTCGGTATTCCTCCTCCTCCTCGGTATTCCTCCTCGGTATTCCTCCTCCTCCTCCTCCTCCTCCTCCTCGGTATTCCTCCTCGGTATTCCTCCTCGGTATTCCTCCTCCTCCTCCTCCTCGGTATTCCTCCTCGGTATTCCTCCTCGGTATTCTTCCTCCTCCTCCTCCTCCTCCTCCTCGGTAGTCCTCCTCCTCCTCCTCCTCCTCGGTATTCCTCCTCCTCCTCCTCCTCGGTATTCTTCCTCGGTATTCCTCCTCCTCCTCCTCCTCCTCGGTATTCCTCCTCCTCGGCCTCCTCCTCGGTATTCCTCCTCCTCCTCCTCGGTATTCCTCCTCGGTATTCCTCCTCGGTATTCCTCCTCGATATTCCTCCTCCTCCTCCTCGGTATTCCTCCTCCTTCTCGGTATTCCTCCTCGGTATTCCTCCTCCTCCTCCTCGGTATTCCTCCTCCTCCTCGGTATTCCTCCTCCTCCTCCTCCTCGGTATTCCTCCTCGGTATTCGTCCTCGGTATTCCTCCTCCTCCTCCTCGGTATTCCTCCTACTCGGTATTCCTACTCGGTATTCCTCCTCCTCCTCCTCTTTATTCCTCCTCCTCCTCGGTATTCCTCCTCCTCCTCCTCCTCCTCCTCGGTATTCCTCCTCCTCCTCCTCCTCGGTATTCCTCCTCTGTATTCCTCCTCCTTCTCCTCGGTATTCCTCCTCCTCCTCGGTATTCCTCCTCGGTATTCCTCCTCCTCCTCCTCGGTATTCTTCCTCCTCCTCGGTATTCCTCCTCGGTATTCCTCCTCCTCCTCCTCCTCCTCCTCCTCGGTATTCCTCCTCCTCCTCCTCCTCCTCCTCGGTATTCCTCCTCCTCCTCTTCCTCCTTGGTATTCCTCTTCCTCCTCCTCGGTATTCCTCCTCCTCCTCGGTATTCCTCCTCCGTATTCCTCCTCCTCCTCCTCGGTATTCCTCCTCCTCCTCGGTATTCCTCCTCCTCGGTATTCCTCCTCCTCTTCCTCCTCCTCGGTATTCCTCCTCCTCCCCCTCGGTATTCCTCCTCTTCCTCGGTATTCCTCCTCGGTATTCCTCCTCCTCCTCCTCGGTATTCCTCCTCCTCTTCGGTATTCCTCCTCGGTATTCCTCCTCCTCCTCCTCGGTATTCCTCCTCCTCCTCGGTATTCCTCCTCGGTATTCCTCCTCCTCCTCCTCGGTATTCCTCCTCCTCCTCTGTATTCCTCCTCCTCTCCTCCTCGGTATTCCTCCTCGGTATTCCTCCTCCTCCTCCTCCTCGGTATTCCTCCTCGGTATTCCTCCTCGGTGTTCCTCCTCGGTATTCCTCCTCGGTATTCCTCCTCCTCCTCCTCCTCGGTATTCCTCCTCGGTATTCCTCCTCCTCCTCATCCTCAGTATTCCTCCTCCGCTATTCCTCCTCGGTATTCCTCCTCGGTATTCCTCCTCCTCCTCCTCCTCGTCGGTATTCCTCCTCCTCCTCCGTATTCCTCTTCCTCCTCCTCGGTATTCCTCCTCCTCCTCGGTATTCCTCCTCCTCCTCCTCGGTATTCCTCCTCCTCCTCCTCCTCCACGGTATTCCTCCTCTTCCTCGGTATTCCTCCTCGGTATTCCTCCTCCTCCTCCTCGGTATTCCTCCTCCTCCTCGATATTCCTCCTCGGTATTCCTCCTCCCTCCTCCTCGGTATTCCTCCTCCTCCTCCTCAGTATTCCTCCTCCTCCTCGGTATTCCTCCTCGGTATCCTCCTCCTCCTCCTCGGTATTCCTCCTCCTCCTCGGTATTCCTCCTCGGTATTCCTCCTCCTCCTCCTCGGTATTCCTCCTCCTCCTCGGTATTCCTCTCGGTATTCCTCCTCCTCCTCCTCCTCCTCGGTATTCCTCCTCGGTATTCCTCCTCCTCCTCCTCCTCGGTATTCCTCCTCGGTATTCCTCCTCGGTATTCCTCCTCCTCCTCCTCGGTATTCCTCCTCCTCCTCGGTATTCCTCCTCGGTATTCCTCCTCATCCTCCTTCCTCCTCGGTATTCCTCCTCGGTATTCCTCCACCTCCTCCTCCTCCTCGGTATTCCTCCTCGGTATTCCTCCTCGGTATTCCTCCTCGGTATTCCTCCTCCTCCTCCTCCTCGGTATTCCTCCTCGGTATTCCTCCTCGGTATTCCTCCTCCTCCTCCTCCTCCTCCTCCTCCTCCTCGGTAGTCCTCCTCCTCCCCCTCCTCCTCGGTATTCCCTCCTCCTCCTCCTCCTCGGTATTCCTCCTCGGTATTCCTCCTCCTCCTCCTTCTCCTCGGTATTCCTCCTCGGTATTCCTCCTCCTCGGCCTCCTCCTCGGTATTCCTCCTCCTACTCCTCCTCCTCGGTATTCCTCCTCCTCCTCCTCGGTATTCCTCCTCGGTATTCCTCCTCCTCCTCCTCGGCATTCCTCCTCCTCCTCGGTATTCCTCCTCCTCCTCCTCCTCGGTATT
>NW_028168771.1:10000-19868 GCF_964237585.1 Gallinula chloropus
GGACCCAAAGACCTAGCTGGCCTGAAGGGGCCCCAGGGGGCCCCCATCAGCCCCTCTCCATTTGGGTCTGGGGGCTTTCGTTGGGCCGGGAACCTGGGAGGTACCTGCCCGGTTGCAGGTCGCGGCCCGAGAAGCACTCTCCGGCCAACGTGCCAAACGTCCAGCGACTGCTCCCAAAGCGAAGGAGCCAGGACCCAAAGACCTAGCTGGCCTGAAGGGGCCCCAGGGGGCCCCCAAGCAGCCCCTCTCCATTTGGGTCTGGGGGCTTTCGTTGGGCCGGGAACCTGGGAGGTACCTGCCCGGTTGCAGGTCGCGGCCCGAGAAGCACTCTCCGGCCAACGTGCCAAACGTCCAGCGACTGCTCCCAAAGCGAAGGAGCCAGGACCCAAAGACCTAGCTGGCCTGAAGGGGCCCCAGGGGGCCCCCAAGCAGCCCCTCTCCATTTGGGTCTGGGGGCTTTCGTTGGGCCGGGAACCTGGGAGCTACCTGCCCGGTTGCAGGTCGCGGCCCGAGAAGCACTCTCCGGCCAACGTGCCAAACGTCCAGCGACTGCTCCCAAAGCGAAGGAGCCAGGACCCAAAGACCTAGCTGGCCTGAAGGGGCCCCAGGGGGCCCCCAAGCAGCCCCTCTCCATTTGGGTCTGGGGGCTTTCGTTGGGCCGGGAACCTGGGAGGTACCTGCCCGGTTGCAGGTCGCGGCCCGAGAAGCACTCTCCGGCCAACGTGCCAAACGTCCAGCGACTGCTCCCAAAGCGAAGGAGCCAGGACCCAAAGACCTAGCTGGCCTGAAGGGGCCCCAGGGGGCCCCCAAGCAGCCCCTCTCCATTTGGGTCTGGGGGCTTTCGTTGGGCTGGGAACCTGGGAGGTACCTGCCCGGTTGCAGGTCGCGCCCGAGAAGCACTCTCCGGCCAACGTGCCCAACGTCCAGCGACTGCTCCCAAAGCGAAGGAGCCAGGACCCAAAGACCTAGCTGGCCTGAAGGGGCCCCAGGGGGCCCCCAAGCAGCCCCTCTCCATTTGGTTCTGGGGGCTTTCGTTGGGCCGGGAACCTGGGAGGTACCTGCCCGGTTGCAGGTCGCGGCCCGAGAAGCACTCTCCGGCCAACGTGCCAAACGTCCAGCGACTGCTCCCAAAGCGAAGGAGCCAGGACCCAAAGACCTAGCTGGCCTGAAGGGGCCCCAGGGGGCCCCCAAGCAGCCCCTCTCCATTTGGGTCTGGGGGCTTTCGTTGGGCCGGGAACCTGGGAGGTACCTGCCCGGTTGCAGGTCGCGGCCCGAGAAGCACTCTCCGGCCAACGTGCCGAACGTCCAGCGACTGCTCCCAAAGCGAAGGAGCCAGGACCCAAAGACCTAGCTGGCCTGAAGGGGCCCCAGGGGGCCCCCAAGCAGCCCCTCTCCATTTGGGTCTGGGGGCTTTCGTTGGGCCGGGAACCTGGGAGGTACCTGCCCGGTTGCAGGTCGCGGCCCGAGAAGCACTCTCCGGCCAACGTGCCGAACGTCCAGCGACTGCTCCCAAAGCGAAGGAGCCAGGACCCAAAGACCTAGCTGGCCTGAAGGGGCCCCAGGGGGCCCCCAAGCAGCCCCTCTCCATTTGGGTCTGGGGGCTTTCGTTGGCCCGGGAACCTGGGAGGTACCTACCCGGTTGCAATTCGCGGCCCGAGAAGCACTCTCCGGCCAACGTGCCCAACGTCCAGCGACTGCTCCCAAAGCGAAGGAGCCAGGACCCAAAGACCTAGCTGGCCTGAAGGGGCCCCAGGGGGCCCCCAAGCAGCCCCTCTCCATTTGGGTCTGGGGGCTTTCGTTGGGCCGGGAACCTGGGAGGTACCTGCCCGGTTGCAGGTCGCGGCCCGAGAAGCACTCTCCGGCCAACGTGCCAAACGTCCAGCGACTGCTCCCAAAGCGAAGGAGCCAGGACCCAAAGACCTAGCTGGCCTGAAGGGGCCCCAGGGGGCCCCCAAGCAGCCCCTCTCCATTTGGGTCTGGGGGCTTTCGTTGGGCCGGGAACCTGGGAGGTACCTGCCCGGTTGCAGGTCGCGGCCCGAGAAGCACTCTCCGGCCAACGTGCCAAACGTCCAGCGACTGCTCCCAAAGCGAAGGAGCCAGGACCCAAAGACCTAGCTGGCCTGAAGGGGCCCCAGGGGGCCCCCAAGCAGCCCCTCTCCATTTGGGTCTGGGGGCTTTCGTTGGGCCGGGAACCTGGGAGGTACCTGCCCGGTTGCAGGTCGCGGCCCGAGAAGCACTCTCCGGCCAACGTGCCGAACGTCCAGCGACTGCTCCCAAAGCGAAGGAGCCAGGACCCAAAGACCTAGCTGGCCTGAAGGGGCCCCAGGGGGCCCCCAAGCAGCCCCTCTCCATTTGGGTCTGGGGGCTTTCGTTGGGCCGGGAACCTGGGAGGTACCTGCCCGGTTGCAGGTCGCGGCCCGAGAAGCACTCTCCGGCCAACGTGCCGAACGTCCAGCGACTGCTCCCAAAGCGAAGGAGCCAGGACCCAAAGACCTAGCTGGCCTGAAGGGGCCCCAGGGGGCCCCCAAGCAGCCCCTCTCCATTTGGGTCTGGGGGCTTTCGTTGGGCCGGGAACCTGGGAGGTACCTGCCCGGTTGCAGGTCGCGGCCCGAGAAGCACTCTCCGGCCAACGTGCCAAACGTCCAGCGACTGCTCCCAAAGCGAAGGAGCCAGGACCCAAAGACCTAGCTGGCCTGAAGGGGCCCCAGGGGGCCCCCAAGCAGCCCCTCTCCATTTGGGTCTGGGGGCTTTCGTTGGGCCGGGAACCTGGGAGGTACCTGCCCGGTTGCAGGTCGCGGCCCGAGAAGCACTGTCTGGCCAACGTGCCCAACGTCCAGCGACTGCTCCCAAAGCGAAGGAGCCAGGACCCAAAGACCTAGCTGGCCTGAAGGGGCCCCAGGGGGCCCCCAAGCAGCCCCTCTCCATTTGGGTCTGGGGGCTTTCGTTGGGCCGGGAACCTGGGAGGTACCTGCCCGGTTGCAGGTCGCGGCCCGAGAAGCACTCTCCGGCCAACGTGCCGAACGTCCAGCGACTGCTCCCAAAGCGAAGGAGCCAGGACCCAAAGACCTAGCTGGCCTGAAGGGGCCCCAGGGGGCCCCCAAGCAGCCCCTCTCCATTTGGGTCTGGGGGCTTTCGTTGGGCCGGGAACCTGGGAGGTACCTGCCCGGTTGCAGGTCGCGGCCCGAGAAGCACTCTCCGGCCAACGTGCCAAACGTCCAGCGACTGCTCCCAAAGCGAAGGAGCCAGGACCCAAAGACCTAGCTGGCCTGAAGGGGCCCCAGGGGGCCCCCAAGCAGCCCCTCTCCATTTGGGTCTGGGGGCTTTCGTTGGGCCGGGAACCTGGGAGGTACCTGCCCGGTTGCAGGTCGCGGCCCGAGAAGCACTCTCCGGCCAACGTGCCGAACGTCCAGCGACTGCTCCCAAAGCGAAGGAGCCAGGACCCAAAGACCTAGCTGGCCTGAAGGGGCCCCAGGGGGCCCCCAAGCAGCCCCTCTCCATTTGGGTCTGGGGGCTTTCGTTGGGCCGGGAACCTGGGAGGTACCTGCCCGGTTGCAGGTCGCGGCCCGAGAAGCACTCTCCGGCCAACGTGCCAAACGTCCAGCGACTGCTCCCAAAGCGAAGGAGCCAGGACCCAAAGACCTAGCTGGCCTGAAGGGGCCCCAGGGGGCCCCCAAGCAGCCCCTCTCCATTTGGGTCTGGGGGCTTTCGTTGGGCCGGGAACCTGGGAGGTACCTGCCCGGTTGCAGGTCGCGGCCCGAGAAGCACTCTCCGGCCAACGTGCCAAACGTCCAGCGACTGCTCCCAAAGCGAAGGAGCCAGGACCCAAAGACCTAGCTGGCCTGAAGGGGCCCCAGGGGGCCCCCAAGCAGCCCCTCTCCATTTGGGTCTGGGGGCTTTCGTTGGGCCGGGAACCTGGGAGGTACCTGCCCGGTTGCAGGTCGCGGCCCGAGAAGCACTCTCCGGCCAACGTGCCAAACGTCCAGCGACTGCTCCCAAAGCGAAGGAGCCAGGACCCAAAGACCTAGCTGGCCTGAAGGGGCCCCAGGGGGCCCCCAAGCAGCCCCTCTCCATTTGGGTCTGGGGGCTTTCGTTGGGCCGGGAACCTGGGAGGTACCTGCCCGGTTGCAGGTCGCGGCCCGAGAAGCACTCTCCGGCCAACGTGCCCAACGTCCAGCGACTGCTCCCAAAGCGAAGGAGCCAGGACCCAAAGACCTAGCTGGCCTGAAGGGGCCCCAGGGGGCCCCCAAGCAGCCCCTCTCCATTTGGGTCTGGGGGCTTTCGTTGGGCCGGGAACCTGGGAGGTACCTGCCCGGTTGCAGGTCGCGGCCCGAGAAGCACTCTCCGGCCAACGTGCCAAACGTCCAGCGACTGCTCCCAAAGCGAAGGAGCCAGGACCCAAAGACCTAGCTGGCCTGAAGGGGCCCCAGGGGGCCCCCAAGCAGCCCCTCTCCATTTGGGTCTGGGGGCTTTCGTTGGGCCGGGAACCTGGGAGGTACCTGCCCGGTTGCAGGTCGCGGCCCGAGAAGCACTCTCCGGCCAACGTGCCAAACGTCCAGCGACTGCTCCCAAAGCGAAGGAGCCAGGACCCAAAGACCTAGCTGGCCTGAAGGGGCCCCAGGGGGCCCCCAAGCAGCCCCTCTCCATTTGGGTCTGGGGGCTTTCGTTGGGCCGGGAACCTGGGAGGTACCTGCCCGGTTGCAGGTCGCGGCCCGAGAAGCACTCTCCGGCCAACGTGCCCAACGTGCAGCGACTGCTCCCAAAGCGAAGGAGCCAGGACCCAAAGACCTAGCTGGCCTGAAGGGGCCCCAGGGGGCCCCCAAGCAGCCCCTCTCCATTTGGGTCTGGGGGCTTTCGTTGGGCCGGGAACCTGGGAGGTACCTGCCCGGTTGCAGGCCGCGGCCCGAGAAGCACTCTCCGGCCAACGTGCCAAACGTCCAGCGACTGCTCCCAAAGCGAAGGAGCCAGGACCCAAAGACCTAGCTGGCCTGAAGGGGCCCCAGGGGGCCCCCAAGCAGCCCCTCTCCATTTGGGTCTGGGGGCTTTCGTTGGGCCGGGAACCTGGGAGGTACCTGCCCGGTTGCAGGTCGCGGCCCGAGAAGCACTCTCCGGCCAACGTGCCAAACGTCCAGCGACTGCTCCCAAAGCGAAGGAGCCAGGACCCAAAGACCTAGCTGGCCTGAAGGGGCCCCAGGGGGCCCCCAAGCAGCCCCTCTCCATTTGGGTCTGGGGGCTTTCGTTGGGCCGGGAACCTGGGAGGTACCTGCCCGGTTGCAGGTCGCGGCCCGAGAAGCACTCTCCGGCCAACGTGCCAAACGTCCAGCGACTGCTCCCAAAGCGAAGGAGCCAGGACCCAAAGACCTAGCTGGCCTGAAGGGGCCCCAGGGGGCCCCCAAGCAGCCCCTCTCCATTTGGGTCTGGGGGCTTTCGTTGGGCCGGGAACCTGGGAGGTACCTGCCCGGTTGCAGGTCGCGGCCCGAGAAGCACTCTCCGGCCAACGTGCCAAACGTCCAGCGACTGCTCCCAAAGCGAAGGAGCCAGGACCCAAAGACCTAGCTGGCCTGAAGGGGCCCCAGGGGGCCCCCAAGCAGCCCCTCTCCATTTGGGTCTGGGGGCTTTCGTTGGGCCGGGAACCTGGGAGGTACCTGCCCGGTTGCAGGTCGCGGCCCGAGAAGCACTCTCCGGCCAACGTGCCAAACGTCCAGCGACTGCTCCCAAAGCGAAGGAGCCAGGACCCAAAGACCTAGCTGGCCTGAAGGGGCCCCAGGGGGCCCCCAAGCAGCCCCTCTCCATTTGGGTCTGGGGGCTTTCGTTGGGCCGGGAACCTGGGAGGTACCTGCCCGGTTGCAGGTCGCGGCCCGAGAAGCACTCTCCGGCCAACGTGCCAAACGTCCAGCGACTGCTCCCAAAGCGAAGGAGCCAGGACCCAAAGACCTAGCTGGCCTGAAGGGGCCCCAGGGGGCCCCCAAGCAGCCCCTCTCCATTTGGGTCTGGGGGCTTTCGTTGGGCCGGGAACCTGGGAGGTACCTGCCCGGTTGCAGGTCGCGGCCCGAGAAGCACTCTCCGGCCAACGTGCCAAACGTCCAGCGACTGCTCCCAAAGCGAAGGAGCCAGGACCCAAAGACCTAGCTGGCCTGAAGGGGCCCCAGGGGGCCCCCAAGCAGCCCCTCTCCATTTGGGTCTGGGGGCTTTCGTTGGGCCGGGAACCTGGGAGGTACCTGCCCGGTTGCAGGTCGCGGCCCGAGAAGCACTCTCCGGCCAACGTGCCAAACGTCCAGCGACTGCTCCCAAAGCGAAGGAGCCAGGACCCAAAGACCTAGCTGGCCTGAAGGGGCCCCAGGGGGCCCCCAAGCAGCCCCTCTCCATTTGGGTCTGGGGGCTTTCGTTGGGCCGGGAACCTGGGAGGTACCTGCCCGGTTGCAGGTCGCGGCCCGAGAAGCACTCTCCGGCCAACGTGCCAAACGTCCAGCGACTGCTCCCAAAGCGAAGGAGCCAGGACCCAAAGACCTAGCTGGCCTGAAGGGGCCCCAGGGGGCCCCCAAGCAGCCCCTCTCCATTTGGGTCTGGGGGCTTTCGTTGGGCCGGGAACCTGGGAGGTACCTGCCCGGTTGCAGGTCGCGGCCCGAGAAGCACTCTCCGGCCAACGTGCCAAACGTCCAGCGACTGCTCCCAAAGCGAAGGAGCCAGGACCCAAAGACCTAGCTGGCCTGAAGGGGCCCCAGGGGGCCCCCAAGCAGCCCCTCTCCATTTGGGTCTGGGGGCTTTCGTTGGGCCGGGAACCTGGGAGGTACCTGCCCGGTTGCAGGTCGCGGCCCGAGAAGCACTCTCCGGCCAACGTGCCGAACGTCCAGCGACTGCTCCCAAAGCGAAGGAGCCAGGACCCAAAGACCTAGCTGGCCTGAAGGGGCCCCAGGGGGCCCCCAAGCAGCCCCTCTCCATTTGGGTCTGGGGGCTTTCGTTGGGCCGGGAACCTGGGAGGTACCTGCCCGGTTGCAGGTCGCGGCCCGAGAAGCACTCTCCGGCCAACGTGCCAAACGTCCAGCGACTGCTCCCAAAGCGAAGGAGCCAGGACCCAAAGACCTAGCTGGCCTGAAGGGGCCCCAGGGGCCCCCAAGCAGCCCCTCTCCATTTGGGTCTGGGGGCTTTCGTTGGGCCGGGAACCTGGGAGGTACCTGCCCGGTTGCAGGTCGCGGCCCGAGAAGCACTCTCCGGCCAACGTGCCAAACGTCCAGCGACTGCTCCCAAAGCGAAGGAGCCAGGACCCAAAGACCTAGCTGGCCTGAAGGGGCCCCAGGGGGCCCCCAAGCAGCCCCTCTCCATTTGGGTCTGGGGGCTTTCGTTGGGCCGGGAACCTGGGAGGTACCTGCCCGGTTGCAGGTCGCGGCCCGAGAAGCACTCTCCGGCCAACGTGCCAAACGTCCAGCGACTGCTCCCAAAGCGAAGGAGCCAGGACCCAAAGACCTAGCTGGCCTGAAGGGGCCCCAGGGGGCCCCCAAGCAGCCCCTCTCCATTTGGGTCTGGGGGCTTTCGTTGGGCCGGGAACCTGGGAGGTACCTGCCCGGTTGCAGGTCGCGGCCCGAGAAGCACTCTCCGGCCAACGTGCCCAAACGTCCAGCGACTGCTCCAAAGCGAAGGAGCCAGGACCCAAAGACCTAGCTGGCCTGAAGGGGCCCCAGGGGGCCCCCAAGCAGCCCCTCTCCATTTGGGTCTGGGGGCTTTCGTTGGGCCGGGAAACCTGGGAGGTACCTGCCCGGTTGCAGGTCGCGGCCCGAGAAGCACTCTCCGCCAACGTGCCAAACGTCCAGCGACTGCTCCAAAGCGAGGAGCCAGGAACCCAAAGACCTAGCTGGCCTGAGGGGCCCCAGGGGGCCCCAAGCAGCCCCTCTCCTTTGGGTCTGGGGGCTTTCGTTGGGCCGGGAACGAACCTGGGAGGTACCTGCCCGGTTGCAGGTCGCGGCCCGAGAAGCACTCTCCGGCCAACGTGCCAAACGTCCAGCGACTGCTCCCAAAGCGAAGGAGCCAGGACCCAAAGACCTAGCTGGCCTGAAGGGGCCCCAGGGGGCCCCCAAGCAGCCCCTCTCCATTTGGGTCTGGGGGCTTTCGTTGGGCCGGGAACCTGGGAGGTACCTGCCCGGTTGCAGGTCGCGGCCCGAGAAGCACTCTCCGGCCAACGTGCCCAACGTGCAGCGACTGCTCCCAAAGCGAAGGAGCCAGGACCCAAAGACCTAGCTGGCCTGAAGGGGCCCCAGGGGGCCCCCAAGCAGCCCCTCTCCATTTGGGTCTGGGGGCTTTCGTTGGGCCGGGAACCTGGGAGGTACCTGCCCGGTTGCAGGTCGCGGCCCGAGAAGCACTCTCCGGCCAACGTGCCAAACGTCCAGCGACTGCTCCCAAAGCGAAGGAGCCAGGACCCAAAGACCTAGCTGGCCTGAAGGGGCCCCAGGGGGCCCCCAAGCAGCCCCTCTCCATTTGGGTCTGGGGGCTTTCGTTGGGCCGGGAACCTGGGAGGTACCTGCCCGGTTGCAGGTCGCGGCCCGAGAAGCACTCTCCGGCCAACGTGCCAAACGTCCAGCGACTGCTCCCAAAGCGAAGGAGCCAGGACCCAAAGACCTAGCTGGCCTGAAGGGGCCCCAGGGGGCCCCCAAGCAGCCCCTCTCCATTTGGGTCTGGGGGCTTTCGTTGGGCCGGGAACCTGGGAGGTACCTGCCCGGTTGCAGGTCGCGGCCCGAGAAGCACTCTCCGGCCAACGTGCCAAACGTCCAGCGACTGCTCCCAAAGCGAAGGAGCCAGGACCCAAAGACCTAGCTGGCCTGAAGGGGCCCCAGGGGGCCCCCAAGCAGCCCCTCTCCATTTGGGTCTGGGGGCTTTCGTTGGGCCGGGAACCTGGGAGGTACCTGCCCGGTTGCAGGTCGCGGCCCGAGAAGCACTCTCCGGCCAACGTGCCAAACGTCCAGCGACTGCTCCCAAAGCGAAGGAGCCAGGACCCAAAGACCTAGCTGGCCTGAAGGGGCCCCAGGGGGCCCCCAAGCAGCCCCTCTCCATTTGGGTCTGGGGGCTTTCGTTGGGCCGGGAACCTGGGAGGTACCTGCCCGGTTGCAGGTCGCGGCCCGAGAAGCACTCTCCGGCCAACGTGCCAAACGTCCAGCGACTGCTCCCAAAGCGAAGGAGCCAGGACCCAAAGACCTAGCTGGCCTGAAGGGGCCCCAGGGGGCCCCCAAGCAGCCCCTCTCCATTTGGGTCTGGGGGCTTTCGTTGGGCCGGGAACCTGGGAGGTACCTGCCCGGTTGCAGGTCGCGGCCCGAGAAGCACTCTCCGGCCAACGTGCCAAACGTCCAGCGACTGCTCCCAAAGCGAAGGAGCCAGGACCCAAAGACCTAGCTGGCCTGAAGGGGCCCCAGGGGGCCCCCAAGCAGCCCCTCTCCATTTGGGTCTGGGGGCTTTCGTTGGGCCGGGAACCTGGGAGGTACCTGCCCGGTTGCAGGTCGCGGCCCGAGAAGCACTCTCCGGCCAACGTGCCAAACGTCCAGCGACTGCTCCCAAAGCGAAGGAGCCAGGACCCAAAGACCTAGCTGGCCTGAAGGGCCCCAGGGGGCCCCCAAGCAGCCCCTCTCCATTTGGGTCTGGGGGCTTTCGTTGGGCCGGGAACCTGGAGGTACCTGCCCGGTTGCAGGTCGCGGCCCGAGAAGCACTCTCCGGCCAACGTGCCAAACGTCCAGCGACTGCTCCCAAAGCGAAGGAGCCAGGACCCAAAGACCTAGCTGGCCTGAAGGGGCCCCAGGGGCCCCCAAGCAGCCCCTCTCCATTTGGGTCTGGGGGCTTTCGTTGGGCCGGGAACCTGGGAGGTACCTGCCCGGTTGCAGGTCGCGGCCCGAGA
>NW_028168770.1:0-5000 GCF_964237585.1 Gallinula chloropus
CCGGCCAACGTGCCCAACGTCCAGCGACTGCTCCCAAAGCGAAGGAGCCAGGACCCAAAGACCTAGCTGGCCTGAAGGGGCCCCAGGGGGCCCCCAAGCAGCCCCTCTCCATTTGGGTCTGGGGGCTTTCGTTGGGCCGGGAACCTGGGAGGTACCTGCCCGGTTGCAGGTCGCGGCCCGAGAAGCACTCTCCGGCCAACGTGCCGAACGTCCAGCGACTGCTCCCAAAGCGAAGGAGCCAGGACCCAAAGACCTAGCTGGTCTGAAGGGGCCCCAGGGGGCCCCCAAGCAGCCCCTCTCCATTTGGGTCTGGGGGCTTTCGTTGGGCCGGGAACCTGGGAGGTACCTGCCCGGTTGCAGGTCGCGGCCCGAGAAGCACTCTCCGGCCAACGTGCCAAACGTCCAGCGACTGCTCCCAAAGCGAAGGAGCCAGGACCCAAAGACCTAGCTGGCCTGAAGGGGCCCCAGGGGGCCCCCAAGCAGCCCCTCTCCATTTGGGTCTGGGGGCTTTCGTTGGGCCGGGAACCTGGGAGGTACCTGCCCGGTTGCAGGTCGCGGCCCGAGAAGCACTCTCCGGCCAACGTGCCAAACGTCCAGCGACTGCTCCCAAAGCGAAGGAGCCAGGACCCAAAGACCTAGCTGGCCTGAAGGGGCCCCAGGGGGCCCCCAAGCAGCCCCTCTCCATTTGGGTCTGGGGGCTTTCGTTGGGCCGGGAACCTGGGAGGTACCTGCCCGGTTGCAGGTCGCGGCCCGAGAAGCACTCTCCGGCCAACGTGCCAAACGTCCAGCGACTGCTCCCAAAGCGAAGGAGCCAGGACCCAAAGACCTAGCTGGCCTGAAGGGGCCCCAGGGGGCCCCCAAGCAGCCCCTCTCCATTTGGGTCTGGGGGCTTTCGTTGGGCCGGGAACCTGGGAGGTACCTGCCCGGTTGCAGGTCGCGGCCCGAGAAGCACTCTCCGGCCAACGTGCCAAACGTCCAGCGACTGCTCCCAAAGCGAAGGAGCCAGGACCCAAAGACCTAGCTGGCCTGAAGGGGCCCCAGGGGGCCCCCAAGCAGCCCCTCTCCATTTGGGTCTGGGGGCTTTCGTTGGGCCGGGAACCTGGGAGGTACCTGCCCGGTTGCAGGTCGCGGCCCGAGAAGCACTCTCCGGCCAACGTGCCGAACGTCCAGCGACTGCTCCCAAAGCGAAGCAGCCAGGACCCAAAGACCTAGCTGGCCTGAAGGGGCCCCAGGGGGCCCCCAAGCAGCCCCTCTCCATTTGGGTCTGGGGGCTTTCGTTGGGCCGGGAACCTGGGAGGTACCTGCCCGGTTGCAGGTCGCGGCCCGAGAAGCACTCTCCGGCCAACGTGCCAAACGTCCAGCGACTGCTCCCAAAGCGAAGGAGCCAGGACCCAAAGACCTAGCTGGCCTGAAGGGGCCCCAGGGGGCCCCCAAGCAGCCCCTCCCATTTGGGTCTGGGGGCTTTCGTTGGGCCGGGAACCTGGGAGGTACCTGCCCGGTTGCAGGTCGCGGCCCGAGAAGCACTCTCCGGCCAACGTGCCAAACGTCCAGCGACTGCTCCCAAAGCGAAGGAGCCAGGACCCAAAGACCTAGCTGGCCTGAAGGGGCCCCAGGGGGCCCCCAAGCAGCCCCTCTCCATTTGGGTCTGGGGGCTTTCGTTGGGCCGGGAACCTGGGAGGTACCTGCCCGGTTGCAGGTCGCGGCCCGAGAAGCACTCTCCGGCCAACGTGCCAAACGTCCAGCGACTGCTCCCAAAGCGAAGGAGCCAGGACCCAAAGACCTAGCTGGTCTGAAGGGGCCCCAGGGGGCCCCCAAGCAGCCCCTCTCCATTTGGGTCTGGGGGCTTTCGTTGGGCCGGGAACCTGGGAGGTACCTGCCCGGTTGCAGGTCGCGGCCCGAGAAGCACTCTCCGGCCAACGTGCCAAACGTCCAGCGACTGCTCCCAAAGCGAAGGAGCCAGGACCCAAAGACCCTAGCTGGCCTGAAGGGGCCCCAGGGGGCCCCCAAGCAGCCCCTCTCCATTTGGGTCTGGGGGCTTTCGTTGGGCCGGGAACCTGGGAGGTACCTGCCCGGTTGCAGGTCGCGGCCCGAGAAGCACTCTCCGGCCAACGTGCCAAACGTCCAGCGACTGCTCCCAAAGCGAAGGAGCCAGGACCCAAAGACCTAGCTGGCCTGAAGGGGCCCCAGGGGGCCCCCAAGCAGCCCCTCTCCATTTGGGTCTGGGGGCTTTCGTTGGGCCGGGAACCTGGGAGGTACCTGCCCGGTTGCAGGTCGCGGCCCGAGAAGCACTCTCCGGCCAACGTGCCAAACGTCCAGCGACTGCTCCCAAAGCGAAGGAGCCAGGACCCAAAGACCTAGCTGGCCTGAAGGGGCCCCAGGGGGCCCCCAAGCAGCCCCTCTCCATTTGGGTCTGGGGGCTTTCGTTGGGCCGGGAACCTGGGAGGTACCTGCCCGGTTGCAGGTCGCGGCCCGAGAAGCACTCTCCGGCCAACGTGCCAAACGTCCAGCGACTGCTCCCAAAGCGAAGGAGCCAGGACCCAAAGACCTAGCTGGTCTGAAGGGGCCCCAGGGGGTCCCCAAGCAGCCCCTCTCCATTTGGGTCTGGGGGCTTTCGTTGGGCCGGGAACCTGGGAGGTACCTGCCCGGTTGCAGGTCGCGGCCCGAGAAGCACTCTCTGGCCAACGTGCCAAACGTCCAGCGACTGCTCCCAAAGCGAAGGAGCCAGGACCCAAAGACCTAGCTGGCCTGAAGGGGCCCCAGGGGGCCCCCAAGCAGCCCTCTCCATTTGGGTCTGGGGGCTTTCGTTGGGCCGGGAACCTGGGAGGTACCTGCCCGGTTGCAGGTCGCGGCCCGAGAAGCACTCTCCGGCCAACGTGCCGAACGTCCAGCGACTGCTCCCAAAGCGAAGGAGCCAGGACCCAAAGACCTAGCTGGCCTGAAGGGGCCCCAGGGGGCCCCCAAGCAGCCCCTCTCCATTTGGGTCTGGGGGCTTTCGTTGGGCCGGGAACCTGGGAGGTACCTGCCCGGTTGCAGGTCGCGGCCCGAGAAGCACTCTCCGGCCAACGTGCCAAACGTCCAGCGACTGCTCCCAAAGCGAAGGAGCCAGGACCCAAAGACCTAGCTGGCCTGAAGGGGCCCCAGGGGGCCCCCAAGCAGCCCCTCTCCATTTGGGGTCTGGGGGCTTTCGTTGGGCCGGGAACCTGGGAGGTACCTGCCCGGTTGCAGGTCGCGGCCCGAGAAGCACTCTCCGGCCAACGTGCCAAACGTCCAGCGACTGCTCCCAAAGCGAAGGAGCCAGGACCCAAAGACCTAGCTGGTCTGAAGGGCCCCAGGGGGTCCCCAAGCAGCCCCTCTCCATTTGGGTCTGGGGGCTTTCGTTGGGCCGGGAACCTGGGAGGTACCTGTCCGGTTGCAGGTCGCGGCCCGAGAAGCACTCTCCGGCCAACGTGCCGAACGTCCAGCGACTGCTCCCAAAGCGAAGGAGCCAGGACCCAAAGACCTAGCTGGCCTGAAGGGGCCCCAGGGGGCCCCCAAGCAGCCCCTCTCCATTTGGGTCTGGGGGCTTTCGTTGGGCCGGGAACCTGGGAGGTACCTGCCCGGTTGCAGGTCGCGGCCCGAGAAGCACTCTCCGGCCAACGTGCCAAACGTCCAGCGACTGCTCCCAAAGCGAAGGAGCCAGGACCCAAAGACCTAGCTGGCCTGAAGGGGCCCCAGGGGGCCCCCAAGCAGCCCCTCTCCATTTGGGTCTGGGGGCTTTCGTTGGGCCGGGAAACTGGGAGGTACCTGCCCGGTTGCAGGTCGCGGCCCGAGAAGCACTCTCCGGCCAACGTGCCGAACGTCCAGCGACTGCTCCCAAAGCGAAGCAGCCAGGACCCAAAGACCTAGCTGGCCTGAAGGGGCCCCAGGGGGCCCCCAAGCAGCCCCTCTCCATTTGGGTCTGGGGGCTTTCGTTGGGCCGGGAACCTGGGAGGTACCTGCCCGGTTGCAGGTCGCGGCCCGAGAAGCACTCTCCGGCCAACGTGCCGAACGTCCAGCGACTGCTCCCAAAGCGAAGGAGCCAGGACCCAAAGACCTAGCTGGCCTGAAGGGGCCCCAGGGGGCCCCCAAGCAGCCCCTCTCCATTTGGTCTGGGGGCTTTCGTTGGGCCGGGAACCTGGGAGGTACCTGCCCGGTTGCAGGTCGCGGCCCGAGAAGCACTCTCCGGCCAACGTGCCAAACGTCCAGCGACTGCTCCCAAAGCGAAGGAGCCAGGACCCAAAGACCTAGCTGGCCTGAAGGGGCCCCAGGGGGTCCCCAAGCAGCCCCTCTCCATTTGGGTCTGGGGGCTTTCGTTGGGCCGGGAACCTGGGAGGTACCTGCCCGGTTGCAGGTCGCGGCCCGAGAAGCACTCTCCGGCCAACGTGCCGAACGTCCAGCGACTGCTCCCAAAGCGAAGGAGCCAGGACCCAAAGACCTAGCTGGCCTGAAGGGGCCCCAGGGGGCCCCCAAGCAGCCCCTCTCCATTTGGGTCTGGGGGCTTTCGTTGGGCCGGGAACCTGGGAGGTACCTGCCCGGTTGCAGGTCGCGGCCGAGAAGCACTCTCCGGCCAACGTGCCAAACGTCCAGCGACTGCTCCCAAAGCGAAGGAGCCAGGACCCAAAGACCTAGCTGGCCTGAAGGGGCCCCAGGGGGCCCCCAAGCAGCCCTCTCCATTTGGGTCTGGGGGCTTTCGTTGGGCCGGGAAACTGGGAGGTACCTGCCCGGTTGCAGGTCGCGGCCCGAGAAGCACTCTCCGGCCAACGTGCCGAACGTCCAGCGACTGCTCCCAAAGCGAAGCAGCCAGGACCCAAAGACCTAGCTGGCCTGAAGGGGCCCCAGGGGGCCCCCAAGCAGCCCCTCTCCATTTGGGTCTGGGGGCTTTCGTTGGGCCGGGAACCTGGGAGGTACCTGCCCGGTTGCAGGTCGCGGCCCGAGAAGCACTCTCCGGCCAACGTGCCGAACGTCCAGCGACTGCTCCCAAA
>NW_028168770.1:12500-27500 GCF_964237585.1 Gallinula chloropus
GTCGCTGGACGTTTGGCATGTTGGCCGCAGAGTGATTCTTGGGCCGCGACCTGCAACCGGGCAGGTACCTCCCAGGTTCCCGGCCCAACGAAACCCCCCAGACCCAAATGGAGAGGGGCTGCTTGGGGGCCCCCTGGGGCCCCTTCAGGCCAGCTAGGTCTTTGGGTCCTGGCTCCTTCGCTTTGGGAGCAGTCGCTGGACGTTTGGCATGTTGGCCGGAGAGTGCTTCTCGGGCCGCGACCTGCAACCGGGCAGGTACCTCCCAGGTTCCCGGCCCAACGAAAGCCCCCAGACCCAAATGGAGAGGGGCTGCTTGGGGGCCCCCTGGGGCCCCTTCAGGCCAGCTAGGTCTTTGGGTCCTGGCTCCTTCGCTTTGGGAGCAGTCGCTGGACGTTTGGCATGTTGGCCGGAGAGTGCTTCTCGGGCCGCGACCTGCAACCGGGCAGGTACCTCCCAGGTTCCCGGCCCAACGAAAGCCCCCAGACCCAAATGGAGAGGGGCTGCTTGGGGGCCCCCTGGGGCCCCTTCAGGCCAGCTAGGTCTTTGGGTCCTGGCTCCTTCGCTTTGGGAGCAGTCGCTGGACGTTTGGCATGTTGGCCGGAGAGTGCTTCTTGGGCCGCGACCTGCAACCGGGCAGGTACCTCCCAGGTTCCCGGCCCAACGAAAGCCCCCAGACCCAAATGGAGAGGGGCTGCTTGGGGGCCCCCTGGGGCCCCTTCAGGCCAGCTAGGTCTTTGGGTCCTGGCTCCTTCGCTTTGGGAGCAGTCACTGGACGTTTGGCATGTTGGCCGGAGAGTGCTTGTCGGGCCGCGACCTGCAACCGGGCAGGTACCTCCCAGGTTCCCGGCCCAACGAAAGCCCCCAGACCCAAATGGAGAGGGGCTGCTTGGGGGCCCCCTGGGGCCCCTTCAGGCCAGCTAGGTCTTTGGGTCTTGGCTCCTTTGCTTTGGGAGCAGTCGCTGGACGTTTGGCATGTTGGCCGGAGAGTGCTTCTCGGGGCGCGACCTGCAACCGGGCAGGTACCTCCCAGGTTCCCGGCCCAACGAAAGCCCCCAGACCCAAATGGAGAGGGGCTGCTTGGGGGCCCCCTGGGGCCCCTTCAGGCCAGCTAGGTCTTTGGGTCCTGGCTCCTTCGCTTTGGGAGCAGTCGCTGGACGTTTGGCATGTTGGCCGCAGAGTGCTTCTCGGGCCGCGACCTGCAACCGGGCAGGTACCTCCCAGGTTCCCGGCCCAACGAAAGCCCCCAGACCCAAATGGAGAGGGGCTGCTTGGGGGCCCCCTGGGGCCCCTTCAGGCCAGCTAGGTCTTTGGGTCCTGGCTCCTTCGCTTTGGGAGCAGTCGCTGGACGTTTGGCATGTTGGCCGCAGAGTGCTTCTCGGGCCGCGACCTGCAACCGGGCAGGTACCTCCCAGGTTCCCGGCCCAACGAAAGCCCCCAGACCCAAATGGAGAGGGGCTGCTTGGGGGCCCCCTGGGGCCCCTTCAGGCCAGCTAGGTCTTTGGGTCCTGGCTCCTTCGCTTTGGGAGCAGTCGCTGGACGTTTGGCATGTTGGCCGCAGAGTGCTTCTCGGGCCGCGACCTGCAACCGGGCAGGTACCTCCCAGGTTCCCGGCCCAACGAAAGCCCCCAGACCCAAATGGAGAGGGGCTGCTTGGGGGCCCCCTGGGGCCCCTTCAGGCCAGCTAGGTCTTTGGGTCCTGGCTCCTTCGCTTTGGGAGCAGTCGCTGGACGTTTGGCATGTTGGCCGGAGAGTGCTTCTCGGGCCGCGACCTGCAACCGGGCAGGTACCTCCCAGGTTCCCGGCCCAACGAAAGCCCCCAGACCCAAATGGAGAGGGGCTGCTTGGGGGCCCCCTGGGGCCCCTTCAGGCCAGCTAGGTCTTTGGGTCCTGGCTCCTTCGCTTTGGGAGCAGTCGCTGGACGTTTGGCATGTTGGCCGGAGAGTGCTTCTCGGGCCGCGACCTGCAACCGGGCAGGTACCTCCCAGGTTCCCGGCCCAACGAAAGCCCCCAGACCCAAATGGAGAGGGGCTGCTTGGGGGCCCCCTGGGGCCCCTTCAGGCCAGCTAGGTCTTTGGGTCCTGGCTCCTTCGCTTTGGGAGCAGTCGCTGGACGTTTGGCATGTTGGCCGGAGAGTGCTTCTCGGGCCGCGACCTGCAACCGGGCAGGTACCTCCCAGGTTCCCGGCCCAACGAAAGCCCCCAGACCCAAATGGAGAGGGGCTGCTTGGGGGCCCCCTGGGGCCCCTTCAGGCCAGCTAGGTCTTTGGGTCCTGGCTCCTTCGCTTTGGGAGCAGTCGCTGGACGTTTGGCATGTTGGCCGCAGAGTGCTTCTCGGGCCGCGACCTGCAACCGGGCAGGTACCTCCCAGGTTCCCGGCCCAAGGAAAGCCCCCAGACCCAAATGGAGAGGGGCTGCTTGGGGGCCCCCTGGGGCCCCTTCAGGCCAGCTAGGTCTTTGGGTCCTGGCTCCTTCGCTTTGGGAGCAGTTGCTGGACGTTTGGCATGTTGGCCGGAGAGTGCTTCTCGGGCCGCGACCTGCAACCGGGCAGGTAGCTCCCAGGTTCCCGGCCCAATGAAAGCCCCCAGACCCAAATGGAGAGGGGCTGCTTGGGGGCCCCCTGGGGCCCCTTCAGGCCAGCTAGGTCTTTGGGTCCTGGCTCCTTCGCTTTGGGAGCAGTCGCTGGACGTTTGGCATGTTGGCCGCAGAGTGCTTCTCGGGCCGCGACCTGCAACCGGGCAGGTACCTCCCAGGTTCCCGGCCCAACGAAAGCCCCCAGACCCAAATGGAGAGGGGCTGCTTGGGGGCCCCCTGGGGCCCCTTCAGGCCAGCTAGGTCTTTGGGTCCTGGCTCCTTCGCTTTGGGAGCAGTCGCTGGACGTTTGGCACGTTGGCCGGAGAGTGCTTCTCGGGCCGCGACCTGCAACCGGGCAGGTACCTCCCAGGTTCCCGGCCCAACGAAAGCCCCCAGACCCAAATGGAGAGGGGCTGCTTGGGGGCCCCCTGGGGCCCCTTCAGGCCAGCTAGGTCTTTGGGTCCTGGCTCCTTTGCTTTGGGAGCAGTCGCTGGACGTTTGGCATGTTGGCCGCAGAGTGCTTCTCGGACCGCGACCTGCAACCGGGCAGGTACCTCCCAGGTTCCCGGCCCAACGAAAGCCCCCAGACCCAAATGGAGAGGGGCTGCTTGGGGGCCCCCTGGGGCCCCTTCAGGCCAGCTAGGTCTTTGGGTCCTGGCTCCTTCGCTTTGGGAGCAGTCGCTGGACGTTTGGCATGTTGGCCGGAGAGTGCTTCTCGGGCCGCGACCTGCAACCGGGCAGGTACCTCCCAGGTTCCCGGCCCAACGAAAGCCCCCAGACCCAAATGGAGAGGGGCTGCTTGGGGGCCCCCTGGGGCCCCTTCAGGCCAGCTAGGTCTTTGGGTCCTGGCTCCTTCGCTTTGGGAGCAGTCGCTGGACGTTTGGCATGTTGGCCGCAGAGTGCTTCTCGGGCCGCGACCTGCAACCGGGCAGGTACCTCCCAGGTTCCCGGCCCAACGAAAGCCCCCAGACCCAAATGGAGAGGGGCTGCTTGGGGGCCCCCTGGGGCCCCTTCAGGCCAGCTAGGTCTTTGGGTCCTGGCTCCTTCACTTTGGGAGCAGTCGCTGGACGTTTGGCATGTTGGCCGGAGAGTGCTTCTCGGGCCGCGACCTGCAACCGGGCAGGTACCTCCCAGGTTCCCGGCCCAACGAAAGCCCCCAGACCCAAATGGAGAGGGGCTGCTTGGGGGCCCCCTGGGGCCCCTTCAGGCCAGCTAGGTCTTTGGGTCCTGGCTGCTTCGCTTTGGGAGCAGTCGCTGGACGTTTTGGCATGCTGGCCGCAGAGTGCTTCTCGGGCCGCGACCTGCAACCGGGCAGGTACCTCCCAGGTTCCCGGCCCAACGAAAGCCCCCAGACCCAAATGGAGAGGGGCTGCTTGGGGGCCCCCTGGGGCCCCTTCAGGCCAGCTAGGTCTTTGGGTCCTGGCTCCTTCGCTTTGGGAGCAGTCGCTGGACGTTTGGCATGTTGGCCGCAGAGTGCTTCTCGGGCCGCGACCTGCAACCGGGCAGGTACCTCCCAGGTTCCCGGCCCAAGGAAAGCCCCCAGACCCAAATGGAGAGGGGCTGCTTGGGGGCCCCCTGGGGCCCCTTCAGGCCAGCTAGGTCTTTGGGTCCTGGCTCCTTCGCTTTGGGAGCAGTTGCTGGACGTTTGGCATGTTGGCCGGAGAGTGCTTCTCGGGCCGCGACCTGCAACCGGGCAGGTAGCTCCCAGGTTCCCGGCCCAATGAAAGCCCCCAGACCCAAATGGAGAGGGGCTGCTTGGGGGCCCCCTGGGGCCCCTTCAGGCCAGCTAGGTCTTTGGGTCCTGGCTCCTTCGCTTTGGGAGCAGTCGCTGGACGTTTGGCATGTTGGCCGCAGAGTGCTTCTCGGGCCGCGACCTGCAACCGGGCAGGTACCTCCCAGGTTCCCGGCCCAACGAAAGCCCCCAGACCCAAATGGAGAGGGGCTGCTTGGGGGCCCCCTGGGGCCCCTTCAGGCCAGCTAGGTCTTTGGGTCCTGGCTCCTTCGCTTTGGGAGCAGTCGCTGGACGTTTGGCACGTTGGCCGGAGAGTGCTTCTCGGGCCGCGACCTGCAACCGGGCAGGTACCTCCCAGGTTCCCGGCCCAACGAAAGCCCCCAGACCCAAATGGAGAGGGGCTGCTTGGGGGCCCCCTGGGGCCCCTTCAGGCCAGCTAGGTCTTTGGGTCCTGGCTCCTTTGCTTTGGGAGCAGTCGCTGGACGTTTGGCATGTTGGCCGCAGAGTGCTTCTCGGACCGCGACCTGCAACCGGGCAGGTACCTCCCAGGTTCCCGGCCCAACGAAAGCCCCCAGACCCAAATGGAGAGGGGCTGCTTGGGGGCCCCCTGGGGCCCCTTCAGGCCAGCTAGGTCTTTGGGTCCTGGCTCCTTCGCTTTGGGAGCAGTCGCTGGACGTTTGGCATGTTGGCCGGAGAGTGCTTCTCGGGCCGCGACCTGCAACCGGGCAGGTACCTCCCAGGTTCCCGGCCCAACGAAAGCCCCCAGACCCAAATGGAGAGGGGCTGCTTGGGGGCCCCCTGGGGCCCCTTCAGGCCAGCTAGGTCTTTGGGTCCTGGCTCCTTCGCTTTGGGAGCAGTCGCTGGACGTTTGGCATGTTGGCCGCAGAGTGCTTCTCGGGCCGCGACCTGCAACCGGGCAGGTACCTCCCAGGTTCCCGGCCCAACGAAAGCCCCCAGACCCAAATGGAGAGGGGCTGCTTGGGGGCCCCCTGGGGCCCCTTCAGGCCAGCTAGGTCTTTGGGTCCTGGCTCCTTCGCTTTGGGAGCAGTCGCTGGACGTTTGGCATGTTGGCCGCAGAGTGCTTCTCGGGCCGCGACCTGCAACCGGGCAGGTACCTCCCAGGTTCCCGGCCCAACGAAAGCCCCCAGACCCAAATGGAGAGGGGTTGCTTGGGGGCCCCCTGGGGCCCCTTCAGGCCAGCTAGGTCTTTGGGTCCTGGCTCCTTCGCTTTGGGAGCAGTCGCTGGACGTTTTGGCATGTTGGCCGGAGAGTGCTTCTCGGGCCACGACCTGCAACCGGGCAGGTACCTCCCAGGTTCCCGGCCCAACGAAAGCCCCCAGACCCAAATGGAGAGGGGCTGCTTGGGGGCCCCCTGGGGCCCCTTCAGGCCAGCTAGGTCTTTGGGTCCTGGCTGCTTCGCTTTGGGAGCAGTCGCTGGACGTTTGGCATGTTGGCCGCAGAGTGCTTCTCGGGCCGCGACCTGCAACCGGGCAGGTACCTCCCAGGTTCCCGGCCCAACGAAAGCCCCCAGACCCAAATGGAGAGGGGCTGCTTGGGGGCCCCCTGGGGCCCCTTCAGGCCAGCTAGGTCTTTGGGTCCTGGCTCCTTCGCTTTGGGAGCAGTCGCTGGACGTTTGGCATGTTGGCCGCAGAGTGCTTCTCGGGCCGCGACCTGCAACCGGGCAGGTACCTCCCAGGTTCCCGGCCCAACGAAAGCCCCCAGACCCAAATGGAGAGGGGCTGCTTGGGGGCCCCCTGGGGCCCCTTCAGGCCAGCTAGGTCTTTGGGTCCTGGCTCCTTCGCTTTGGGAGCAGTCGCTGGACGTTTGGCATGTTGGCCGCAGAGTGCTTCTCGGGCCGCGACCTGCAACCGGGCAGGTACCTCCCAGGTTCCCGGCCCAACGAAAGCCCCCAGACCCAAATGGAGAGGGGCTGCTTGGGGGCCCCCTGGGGCCCCTTCAGGCCAGCTAGGTCTTTGGGTCCTGGCTCCTTCGCTTTGGGAGCAGTCGCTGGACGTTTGGGCATGTTGGCCGGAGAGTGCTTCTCGGGCCGCGACCTGCAACCGGGCAGGTACCTCCCAGGTTCCCGGCCCAACGAAAGCCCCCAGACCCAAATGGAGAGGGGCTGCTTGGGGGCCCCCTGGGGCCCCTTCAGGCCAGCTAGGTCTTTGGGTCCTGGCTCCTTTGCTTTGGGAGCAGTCACTGGACGTTTGGCATGTTGGCCGGAGAGTGCTTCTCGGGCCGCGACCTGCAACCGGGCAGGTACCTCCCAGGTTCCCGGCCCAACGAAAGCCCCCAGACCCAAATGGAGAGGGGCTGCTTGGGGGCCCCCTGGGGCCCCTTCAGGCCAGCTAGGTCTTTGGGTCCTGGCTCCTTCGCTTTGGGAGCAGTCGCTGGACGTTTGGCATGTTGGCCGGAGAGTGCTTCTCGGGCCGCGACCTGCAACCGGGCAGGTACCTCCCAGGTTCCCGGCGCAACGAAAGCCCCCAGACCCAAATGGAGAGGGGCTGCTTGGGGGCCCCCTGGGGCCCCTTCAGGCCAGCTAGGTCTTTGAGTCCTGGCTCCTTCGCTTTGGGAGCAGTCGCTGGACGTTTGGCATGTTGGCCGGAGAGTGCTTCTTGGGCCGCGACCTGCAACCGGGCAGGTACCTCCCAGGTTCCCGGCCCAACGAAAGCCCCCAGACCCAAATGGAGAGGGGCTGCTTGGGGGCCCCCTGGGGCCCCTTCAGGCCAGCTAGGTCTTTGGGTCTTGGCTCCTTTGCTTTGGGAGCAGTCGCTGGACGTTTGGCATGTTGGCCGGAGAGTGCTTCTCGGGCCGCGACCTGCAACCGGGCAGGTACCTCCCAGGTTCCCGGCCCAACGAAAGCCCCCAGACCCAAATGGAGAGGGGCTGCTTGGGGGCCCCCTGGGGCCCCTTCAGGCCAGCTAGGTCTTTGGGTCCTGGCTCCTTCGCTTTGGGAGCAGTCGCTGGACGTTTGGCATGTTGGCCGCAGAGTGCTTCTCGGGCCGCGACCTGCAACCGGGCAGGTACCTCCCAGGTTCCCGGCCCAACGAAAGCCCCCAGACCCAAATGGAGAGGGGCTGCTTGGGGGCCCCCTGGGGCCCCTTCAGGCCAGCTAGGTCTTTGGGTCCTGGCTCCTTCGCTTTGGGAGCAGTCGCTGGACGTTTGGCATGTTGGCCGCAGAGTGCTTCTCGGGCCGCGACCTGCAACCGGGCAGGTACCTCCCAGGTTCCCGGCCCAACGAAAGCCCCCAGACCCAAATGGAGAGGGGCTGCTTGGGGGCCCCCTGGGGCCCCTTCAGGCCAGCTAGGTCTTTGGGTCCTGGCTCCTTCGCTTTGGGAGCAGTCGCTGGACGTTTGGCATGTTGGCCGGAGAGTGCTTCTCGGGCCGCGACCTGCAACCGGGCAGGTACCTCCCAGGTTCCCGGCCCAACGAAAGCCCCCAGACCCAAATGGAGAGGGGCTGCTTGGGGGCCCCCTGGGGCCCCTTCAGGCCAGCTAGGTCTTTGGGTCCTGGCTCCTTCGCTTTGGGAGCAGTCGCTGGACGTTTGGCATGTTGGCCGGAGAGTGCTTCTCGGGCCGCGACCTGCAACCCGGCAGGTACCTCCCAGGTTCCCGGCCCAACGAAAGCCCCCAGACCCAAATGGAGAGGGGCTGCTTGGGGGCCCCCTGGGGCCCCTTCAGGCCAGCTAGGTCTTTGGGTCCTGGCTCCTTCGCTTTGGGAGCAGTCGCTGGACGTTTGGCATGTTGGCCACAGAGTGCTTCTAGGGCCGCGACCTGCAACCGGGCAGGTACCTCCCAGGTTCCCGGCCCAACGAAAGCCCCCAGACCCAAATGGAGAGGGGCTGCTTGGGGGCCCCCTGGGGCCCCTTCAGGCCAGCTAGGTCTTTGGGTCCTGGCTCCTTCGCTTTGGGAGCAGTCGCTGGACGTTTGGCATGTTGGCCGCAGAGTGCTTCTCGGGCCGCGACCTGCAACCGGGCAGGTACCTCCCAGGTTCCCGGCCCAACGAAAGCCCCCAGACCCAAATGGAGAGGGGCTGCTTGGGGGCCCCCTGGGGCCCCTTCAGGCCAGCTAGGTCTTTGGGTCCTGGCTCCTTCGCTTTGGGAGCAGTCGCTGGACGTTTGGCATGTTGGCCGGAGAGTGCTTCTCGGGCCGCGACCTGCAACCGGGCAGGTACCTCCCAGGTCCCCAACCCAACGAAAGCCCCCAGACCCAAATGGAGAGGGGCTGCTTGGGGGCCCCCTGGGGCCCCTTCAGGCCAGCTAGGTCTTTGGATCCTGGCTCCTTCGCTTTGGGAGCAGTCGCTGGACGTTTGGCATGTTGGCCGGAGAGTGCTTCTCGGGCCGCGACCTGCAACCGGGCAGGTACCTCCCAGGTTCCCGGCCCAAGGAAAGCCCCCAGACCCAAATGGAGAGGGGCTGCTTGGGGGCCCCCTGGGGCCCCTTCAGGCCAGCTAGGTCTTTGGGTCCTGGCTCCTTCGCTTTGGGAGCAGTCGCTGGACGTTTGGCATGTTGGCCGCAGAGTGCTTCTCGGGCCGCGACCTGCAACCGGGCAGGTACCTCCCAGGTTCCCGGCCCAACGAAAGCCCCCAGACCCAAATGGAGAGGGGCTGCTTGGGGGCCCCCTGGGGCCCCTTCAGGCCAGCTAGGTCTTTGGGTCCTGGCTCCTTCGCTTTGGGAGCAGTCGCTGGACGTTTGGCATGTTGGCCGGAGAGTGCTTCTCGGGCCGCGACCTGCAACCGGGCAGGTACCTCCCAGGTTCCCGGCCCAACAAAAGCCCCCAGACCCAAATGGAGAGGGGCTGCTTGGGGGCCCCCTGGGGCCCCTTCAGGCCAGCTAGGTCTTTGGGTCCTGGCTCCTTCGCTTTGGGAGCAGTCGCTGGACGTTTGGCACGTTGGCCGGAGAGTGCTTCTCGGGCCGCGACCTGCAACCGGGCAGGTACCTCCCAGGTTCCCGGCCCAACGAAAGCCCCCAGACCCAAATGGAGAGGGGCTGCTTGGGGGCCCCCTGGGGCCCCTTCAGGCCAGCTAGGTCTTTGGGTCCTGGCTCCTTTGCTTTGGGAGCAGTCGCTGGACGTTTGGCATGTTGGCCGCAGAGTGCTTCTCGGACCGCGACCTGCAACCGGGCAGGTACCTCCCAGGTTCCCGGCCCAACGAAAGCCCCCAGACCCAAATGGAGAGGGGCTGCTTGGGGGCCCCCTGGGGCCCCTTCAGGCCAGCTAGGTCTTTGGGTCCTGGCTCCTTCGCTTTGGGAGCAGTCGCTGGACGTTTGGCATGTTGGCCGGAGAGTGCTTCTCGGGCCGCGACCTGCAACCGGGCAGGTACCTCCCAGGTTCCCGGCCCAACGAAAGCCCCCAGACCCAAATGGAGAGGGGCTGCTTGGGGGCCCCCTGGGGCCCCTTCAGGCCAGCTAGGTCTTTGGGTCCTGGCTCCTTCGCTTTGGGAGCAGTCGCTGGACGTTTGGCATGTTGGCCGCAGAGTGCTTCTCGGGCCGCGACCTGCAACCGGGCAGGTACCTCCCAGGTTCCCGGCCCAACGAAAGCCCCCAGACCCAAATGGAGAGGGGCTGCTTGGGGGTCCCCTGGGGCCCCTTCAGGCCAGCTAGGTCTTTGGATCCTGGCTCCTTCGCTTTGGGAGCAGTCGCTGGACGTTTGGCATGTTGGCCGGAGAGTGCTTCTCGGGCTGCGACCTGCAACCGGGCAGGTACCTCCCAGGTTCCCGGCCCAACGAAAGCCCCCAGACCCAAATGGAGAGGGGCTGCTTGGGGGCCCCCTGGGGCCCCTTCAGGCCAGCTAGGTCTTTGGGTCCTGGCTCCTTCGCTTTGGGAGCAGTCGCTGGACGTTTGGGCATGTTGGCCGGAGAGTGCTTCTCGGGCCGCGACCTGCAACCGGGCAGGTACCTCCCAGGTTCCCGGCCCAACGAAAGCCCCCAGACCCAAATGGAGAGGGGCTGCTTGGGGGCCCCCTGGGGCCCCTTCAGGCCAGCTAGGTCTTTGGGTCCTGGCTCCTTCGCTTTGGGAGCAGTCGCTGGACGTTTGGCACGTTGGCCGGAGAGTGCTTCTCGGGCCGCGACCTGCAACCGGGCAGGTACCTCCCAGGTTCCCGGCCCAACGAAAGCCCCCAGACCCAAATGGAGAGGGGCTGCTTGGGGGCCCCCTGGGGCCCCTTCAGGCCAGCTAGGTCTTTGGGTCCTGGCTCCTTCGCTTTGGGAGCAGTCGCTGGACGTTTGGCACGTTGGCCGGAGAGTGCTTCTCGGGCCGCGACCTGCAACCGGGCAGGTACCTCCCAGGTTCCCGGCCCAACGAAAGCCCCCAGACCCAAATGGAGAGGGGCTGCTTGGGGGCCCCCTGGGGCCCCTTCAGGCCAGCTAGGTCTTTGGGTCCTGGCTCCTTCGCTTTGGGAGCAGTCACTGGACGTTTGGCATGTTGGCCGCAGAGTGCTTCTCGGGCCGCGACCTGCAACCGGGCAGGTACCTCCCAGGTTCCCGGCCCAACGAAAGCCCCCAGACCCAAATGGAGAGGGGCTGCTTGGGGGCCCCCTGGGGCCCCTTCAGGCCAGCTAGGTCTTTGGGTCCTGGCTCCTTCGCTTTGGGAGCAGTCGCTGGAAGTTTGGGCATGTTGGCCGGAGAGTGCTTCTCGGGCCACGACCTGCAACCGGGCAGGTACCTGCCAGGTTCCCGGCCCAACGAAAGCCCCCAGACCCAAATGGAGAGGGGCTGCTTGGGGGCCCCCTGGGGCCCCTTCAGGCCAGCTAGGTCTTTGGGTCCTGGCTCCTTCGCTTTGGGAGCAGTCGCTGGACGTTTGGCATGTTGGCCGCAGAGTGCTTCTCGGGCCGCGACCTGCAACCGGGCAGGTACCTCCCAGGTTCCCGGCCCAACGAAAGCCCCCAGACCCAAATGGAGAGGGGCTGCTTGGGGGCCCCCTGGGGCCCCTTCAGGCCAGCTAGGTCTTTGGGTCCTGGCTCCTTCGCTTTGGGAGCAGTCGCTGGACGTTTGGCATGTTGGCCGCAGAGTGCTTCTCGGGCCGCGACCTGCAACCGGGCAGGTACCTCCCAGGTTCCCGGCCCAACGAAAGCCCCCAGACCCAAATGGAGAGGGGCTGCTTGGGGGCCCCCTGGGGCCCCTTCAGGCCAGCTAGGTCTTTGGGTCCTGGCTCCTTCGCTTTGGGAGCAGTCGCTGGACGTTTGGCATGTTGGCCGGAGAGTGCTTCTCGGGCCGCGACCTGCAACCGGGCAGGTACCTCCCAGGTTCCCGGCCCAACGAAAGCCCCCAGACCCAAATGGAGAGGGGCTGCTTGGGGGCCCCCTGGGGCCCCTTCAGGCCAGCTAGGTCTTTGGGTCCTGGCTCCTTCGCTTTGGGAGCAGTCGCTGGACGTTTGGGCATGTTGGCCGGAGAGTGCTTCTCGGGCCGCGACCTGCAACCGGGCAGGTACCTCCCAGGTTCCCGGCCCAACGAAAGCCCCCAGACCCAAATGGAGAGGGGCTGCTTGGGGGCCCCCTGGGGCCCCTTCAGGCCAGCTAGGTCTTTGGGTCCTGGCTCCTTCGCTTTGGGAGCAGTCGCTGGACGTTTGGCATGTTGGCCGGAGAGTGCTTCTCGGGCCGCGACCTGCAACCGGGCAGGTACCTCCCAGGTTCCCGGCCCAACGAAAGCCCCCAGACCCAAATGGAGAGGGGCTGCTTGGGGGCCCCCTGGGGCCCCTTCAGGCCAGCTAGGTCTTTGGGTCCTGGCTCCTTCGCTTTGGGAGCAGTCGCTGGACGTTTGGCATGTTGGCCGGAGAGTGCTTCTCGGGCCGCGACCTGCAACCGGGCAGGTACCTCCCAGGTTCCCGGCCCAACGAAAGCCCCCAGACCCAAATGGAGAGGGGTTGCTTGGGGGCCCCCTGGGGCCCCTTCAGGCCAGCTAGGTCTTTGGGTCCTGGCTGCTTCGCTTTGGGAGCAGTCGCTGGACGTTTGGCATGTTGGCCGCAGAGTGCTTCTCGGGCCGCGACCTGCAACCGGGCAGGTACCTCCCAGGTTCCCGGCCCAACGAAAGCCCCCAGACCCAAATGGAGAGGGGCTGCTTGGGGGCCCCCTGGGGCCCCTTCAGGCCAGCTAGGTCTTTGGGTCCTGGCTCCTTCGCTTTGGGAGCAGTCGCTGGACGTTTGGCATGTTGGCCGCAGAGTGCATCTCGGGCCGCGACCTGCAACCGGGCAGGTACCTCCCAGGTTCCCGGCCCAACGAAAGCCCCCAGACCCAAATGGAGAGGGGCTGCTTGGGGGCCCCCTGGGGCCCCTTCAGGCCAGCTAGGTCTTTGGGTCCTGGCTCCTTCGCTTTGGGAGCAGTCGCTGGACGTTTGGCATGTTGGCCACAGAGTGCTTCTCGGGCCGCGACCTGCAACCGGGCAGGTACCTCCCAGGTTCCCGGCCCAACGAAAGCCCCCAGACCCAAATGGAGAGGGGCTGCTTGGGGGCCCCCTGGGGCCCCTTCAGGCCAGCTAGGTCTTTGGGTCCTGGCTCCTTCGCTTTGGGAGCAGTCGCTGGACGTTTGGCATGTTGGCCGCAGAGTGCTTCTCGGGCCGCGACCTGCAACCGGGCAGGTACCTCCCAGGTTCCCGGCCCAACGAAAGCCCCCAGACCCAAATGGAGAGGGGCTGCTTGGGGGCCCCCTGGGGCCCCTTCAGGCCAGCTAGGTCTTTGGGTCCTGGCTCCTTCGCTTTGGGAGCAGTCGCTGGACGTTTGGCATGTTGGCCGCAGAGTGCTTCTCGGGCCGCGACCTGCAACCGGGCAGGTACCTCCCAGGTTCCCGGCCCAACGAAAGCCCCCAGACCCAAATGGAGAGGGGCTGCTTGGGGGCCCCCTGGGGCCCCTTCAGGCCAGCTAGGTCTTTGGGTCCTGGCTCCTTCGCTTTGGGAGCAGTCGCTGGACGTTTGGCATGTTGGCCGGAGAGTGCTTCTCGGGCTGCGACCTGCAACCGGGCAGGTACCTCCCAGGTTCCCGGCCCAACGAAAGCCCCCAGACCCAAATGGAGAGGGGCTGCTTGGGGGCCCCCTGGGGCCCCTTCAGGCCAGCTAGGTCTTTGGGTCCTGGCTCCTTCGCTTTGGGAGCAGTCGCTGGACGTTTGGCATGTTGGCCGGAGAGTGCTTCTCGGGCCGCGACCTGCAACCGGGCAGGTACCTCCCAGGTTCCCGGCCCAACGAAAGCCCCCAGACCCAAATGGAGAGGGGCTGCTTGGGGGCCCCCTGGGGCCCCTTCAGGCCAGCTAAGTCTTTGGGTCCTGGCTCCTTCGCTTTGGGAGCAGTCGCTGGACGTTTGGCATGTTGGCCGGAGAGTGCTTCTCGGGCCGCGTCCTGCAACCGGGCAGGTACCTCCCAGGTTCCCGGCCCAACGAAAGCCCCCAGACCCAAATGGAGAGGGGCTGCTTGGGGGCCCCCTGGGGCCCCTTCAGGCCAGCTAGGTCTTTGGGTCCTGGCTCCTTCGCTTTGGGAGCAGTCGCTGGACGTTTGGCATGTTGGCCGCAGAGTGCTTCTCGGGCCGCGACCTGCAACCGGGCAGGTACCTCCCAGGTTCCCGGCCCAACGAAAGCCCCCAGACCCAAATGGAGAGGGGCTGCTTGGGGGCCCCCTGGGGCCCCTTCAGGCCAGCTAGGTCTTTGGGTCCTGGCTCCTTCGCTTTGGGAGCAGTCGCTGGACGTTTGGCATGTTGGCCGGAGAGTGCTTCTCGGGCCGCGACCTGCAACCGGGCAGGTACCTCCCAGGTTCCCGGCCCAACGAAAGCCCCCAGACCCAAATGGAGAGGGGCTGCTTGGGGGCCCCCTGGGGCCCCTTCAGGCCAGCTAGGTCTTTGGGTCCTGGCTGCTTCGCTTTGGGAGCAGTCGCTGGACGTTTGGCATGTTGGCCGGAGAGTGCTTCTCGGGCCGCGACCTGCAACCGGGCAGGTACCTCCCAGGTTCCCGGCCCAACGAAAGCCCCCAGACCCAAATGGAGAGGGGCTGCTTGGGGGCCCCCTGGGGCCCCTTCAGGCCAGCTAGGTCTTTGGGTCCTGGCTCCTTCGCTTTGGGAGCAGTCGCTGGACGTTTGGCATGTTGGCCGGAGAGTGCTTCTCGGGCCGCGACCTGCAACCGGGCAGGTACCTCCCAGGTTCCCGGCCCAACGAAAGCCCCCAGACCCAAATGGAGAGGGGCTGCTTGGGGGCCCCCTGGGGCCCCTTCAGGCCAGCTAGGTCTTTGGGTCCTGGCTCCTTCGCTTTGGGAGCAGTCGCTGGACGTTTGGCATGTTGGCCGGAGAGTGCTTCTCGGGCCGCGACCTGCAACCGGGCAGGTACCTCCCAGGTTCCCGGCCCAACGAAAGCCCCCAGACCCAAATGGAGAGGGGCTGCTTGGGGGCCCCCTGGGGCCCCTTCAGGCCAGCTAGGTCTTTGGGTCCTGGCTGCTTCGCTTTGGGAGCAGTCGCTGGACGTTTGGCATGTTGGCCGCAGAGTGCTTCTCGGGCCGCGACCTGCAACCGGGCAGGTACCTCCCAGGTTCCCGGCCCAACGAAAGCCCCCAGACCCAAATGGAGAGGGGCTGCTTGGGGGCCCCCTGGGGCCCCTTCAGGCCAGCTAGGTCTTTGGGTCCTGGCTCCTTCGCTTTGGGAGCAGTCGCTGGACGTTTGGGCATGTTGGCCGGAGAGTGCTTCTCGGGCCGCGACCTGCAACCGGGCAGGTACCTCCCAGGTTCCCGGCCCAACGAAAGC